>NC_056735.1:482270837-482320837 GCF_019279795.1 Protopterus annectens
TTAGGAAGGTTTGTGGCATGCACTGTGGTGGCAGGACAGGTAGCTTTCATCCTTCTAAGTTGGGAACTGCTGATTGAGAGCCCAGTGTCTGTTATTCTTAAAGTGTATTAGTTCTGGTTTAAGCACTTGGGCTTCAGGCCAGTTATTTTACATTAAGAAGGTTTGTGGTTTGCACTCTTGTGGGAGAAGAGGCTGGACTCTACCCTTCTGAGCTGGGAATTTCTGGTTAGAGGTTTATAGTGCCTGAATATTTGAACTGTATCTTACTGAAATTGGTACACCTTATTTGCTGTAGCATAGACTAGATCCAGGCCTGCTGAATCTAGCTTTGGTTATATGCTTATTGTTTGTTTACTTGTTATTTCCCTGGAACGTTAATTCCACCTAATACACGGCTTCTCAGCGCTTCTGTGGATCACTAGTGATATCTGCATTGCTTACTGTATTTATTTCCTTGTTTCACTTGAAAGAAAGTTACTGTTTGTCATTTTTGCATTTAAGTTACCTGTAGCACATTGCACTTAAGTTACCTGGCACTTGCTCACTAAAGCAATTATATAAGTCAGCACTAAAAATTAAAAGCACTACACCCTCACTCCCCACTGGCCCTTGTTTTCAATTATTAAGGAATTCCCAATATTATTCTAGCATGTCCAAAGGTCAGTTGTCAATCTCCTCTCCGGTCCAGCTGGTGAATCTGGGAATCTTGAAGCAATGTTACAACTGCCTCATGTACACAGACAACCCTCTCCTCCTCCCAACAAATTCCAACACATGTGAGAGATGCAACCATATAGCCAAACTGGAGGCTAAGCTCTCTCAACTCAGTACTGGCATAACCAGTCAGGAGGAGAAGGAAACCACACTCACTACAATTCCAGTCTCACATAGACCTACCACGACAGCAAACCAAACACATAATCACACAAAAACATACTCGAGGCTCTAAATAAAGATCTGCCTAAGCAGCAGAGACCTCCAAAGCAGACACCCAAGCAACCGCTACCCCAAAACAAAACATGTGCAACACATATCTCACAAAGCCAGTGTGCCGAACAGTCACAGCCCTTAAGACTAAACAACACATCTGATACACTTGTAATAGGTGACTCTATCGTCAGGCACACTGACGTCCCGCTCACCAGGCTGAACAAGGAGAGGGTCACGGTGAGCAGCCTGTCAGGCGCTAGGATCCGCCACATAACACAACCACTCAGGTCACTCCAAGGCAAGTACAAATATGACTCAGTCATTGTCCATGCTGGTGTGAATGACCTGAGACGTACCTCCCTGGACTACATGAAAAGAGACATAAAGGAGCTCTCTGAGCATGTAGCCCAGGCCGGTATGACCCTGACCTTGAGTAGCATCTTACCCTCACCAAGAATGATGCCACAATATGAAGACAAGATGATCAATGTCAACAACTGGCTGAAGTACTGGTGTCATTCAAAGGGGATCCAATGCCTGTCAGCTTGGGATGATATGCTCGACAAGCCACGATGCTTCGCTAGGGACGGCTTGCACCTGTCACCCCTGGGCTTTCGGATATTGGCAAAGGCTCTTGCTACCCCCATAGTGCCTTTTTTAGGCAAGGCTCAAAAGACAAACCCACCTCCATAGGTATCACAAGGGATAAGAAACTAAGAGTAATGCTACTCAACGGCAGAAGTCTAAACCTCAAGATGCATGCACTCGAAACTCTCCTTAGCATAGAGAACATTGATATCTGTGCAGTAACAGAAACCTGGTTCAGGGCTCCCGAGAGCACCCCAGCACTAACAAGTTATACCTCATACCATGCTTTTCGGCCCCAAAACTCGGACCGAACCACAAAAGGAGGGGGAGTATCGATATTCATCAAAGGTACCCACACCTCCAGGTTGGTGGCAAAGCACGAAGCATCAGAGACTATCCATGTGCAACTAACAGTGGGTAAAACTGCCTTCCAGTTTATAGCCTGCTACAGACCACCCACCCTAACCCAGGAACCCCACTCAGCCTTCCTGAGAACACTGGAAAATATGAAGGTCTCTCCAAACACCATTATATTGGGCGACTTCAACTACTCAAACATAGACTGGGAGCATTACTCTAGCTCCAACACCCTAGCCCAAAGGTTCCTAGAATTTATAAACTCAAATGCTATGGAACAACTTGTTACCACTCCCACAAGAGGGGAAAACATACTGGACCTGATCATCACCAACATGGGGACTCTATGCTCCAGACCAGAAGTGTATCCCTCACTGGTAAGATCAGACCATAAACTAATCTCACTGGATATTCACATCCCGACCCCACCCCCTGCCCAGAAAACCACAGTGGAAAAACTTCTCTAAAGCAAATTTCGCACTCCTCAAAACTGAGGTGGAATCCTTCAAAGCCCCTGGGCCTGTGGAAAATACGGCCCAAACCGCAGAATCCTTTATAAACGCATTCTATGAACACCTTCAGGAATGCATGGATCATGCGATCCCAAATAAAACCAAGACCCAATCCTCCAAAGGCAAACGTCCTGTCTGGTGGACCCTAGCCATAAACAAACTATACAATAGAAGGAGGAAGCTACTAAATGATAGAGCAAAATCCCAAAAAGGGAAGGCATCACTGATCAGTATTAGCAAAAATCTACGGGCACTAATAAAATTGTCTAAGGCCAGCTTCGAGAGAAATTCCCAGATATGCTCAGAATTAGTCCAAAATGACAAAAAATACACTGAACCCACAGACATTGCCAACATCCTAGCTGACAGGTTCAGCGCAAACTTCTCCCCTCCCCACCAAAAGGGCAAATATCTATCCCAGCAGAGTGCTGCCCCCCTGACATCTCAGATGCTCAGGTAAGAGCCACCCTCTCCAAAGCAAAAAACACAGCATCAATGGGACCAGACAGTGTCCCGGGCTGCGTCCTACATGAACTCCAAAAAGAGCTAAACCCAAACATAAAACTACTGTTCAATCTCAGCCTTACTACAGGATATGTGCCCAAAGAGTGGCGTACAGCAACAGTGGTCCCTCTCCATAAAGATGGTGCTTCAACGGATCCTGGAAACTATCGCCCCATAAGCCTGACTAGCTTGGTCTGCAAAGCTATGGAAAGGATCATCATGGACCTCATAAATAAAGCTATTGGGGACCTACAGACACTGGATCCTACCCAGTTCGGCTTTGTTAAGGGCAGATCCTGCCTCTTAAACCTGGCTGATTTCTTTGAAACAGTCACCAAGGCCATTGACGAGGGGAAGCTGGTCCACACAGCCTACCTGGACCTCGCAAAAGCCTTCGATACAATACCCCACTCGGGCATTATAGATAAGCTCACCAGCTTAAATATAAACCCCTATGTCACTAGATGGATTGCAAACTGGCTCAAGGACAGAACCCACATGGTTAGAATTGCTGGAGCCATGTCAGACTCCAAACCAGTTACAAGTGGTGTCCCACAAGGCTCAGTCCTGGGACCTCTCTTGTTCGGTATATATTTCTCAGAGGTACAGGCCAACATGGAAGGACTGTGGCTGACCAAGTTCGCAGATGACTGCAAACTGGGCACCATAATCGACTCTCCAGCCGACACAAGCATCCTCCAAAAGGGCCTCATAGAAACAGACAACTGGTGCCAGAGCCATGGCCTCAAGCTAAATGCCAAAAAGTGTATAGTCATCCCCTTTGGCAAAAACAAAGTGCTCACAAATTACCACATAGGTGGTAATCCATTAAGTACAGAAGACGTAATTAGGGACCTGGGGACCCAAGTTGATAGCAATCTCTCATTTGACAACCACGTAGCCAAAGTGGTTAGAAAAACATTTTATATAGCCCACCTAATCATGAAGGGATTCACATCTAGATCAGGGAGGTCATCGTGCCTCTTTACTCATCCCTCATCAGGCCCATAATTGAGTACAATGCCCCTTTTGGGATGTACCTTACCAGACACCTGCAGCAACTGGAAAGACCCCAAAAGTACCTCACCAAGAGGATCAAAGGGCTCAAACAGATGCCATATGCTGCCCGGTTAAAGAAACTCCAGCTCTACTCAGTGGCATACCACCTGTTCAGAGGCGATCTGTGCCTGACGTATAAAGCCATGTCCAACCCGTAATTAATGGACATGCTGCACCTCAGAAAATCCAAATCCCATCGAGCTACACGCTCGAGAGACTTGAACCTCAGCACTGAAATAAATAGGACATGCTGGAGGGACAGATTCATAACCCAGAGGCTCCCTTCACTCTGGAATAAAATCCCAGTCCAGGTCAGGCAGAGTCCCTCATTGACTCTCTTCAAGAGGAATCTTGATGAGTGGATGGGAGATCATAGGTTTACCCCGGGTATCACTTCTGTGTCACTGATAGACAGAGGCACAGTATACTAACCTCGAAAAAGGGCATACCAAAATAAATTTAAAATGGGTGGTGAAAGCCAAACACATTCTGGCTAGGCTTATAAATGAACTAGGGCAGATAGCCTAGTATGAACCTATGAACTTATGAACCTATGAAGCCTAGGCTGTTTAAACATAGCAAGTCTGACTGGTTCTCCAAACAGTTGAAAACTCTATGTGATGAAGCTTGGAAACTTTGGAATAATGACCTCACTCCTGACTCAAGTGAGCAATACATGAAGTTACAGAACATTACTAAACAAGCCACATGCAGCCATAAAGCTAAGTACCTCAAATCAAAACAAATCACCTCATTTACTACCCCAGACAGTTCTGACATGATGTAACTAACAATGCTGGTAGAAATCCACCTAAAAAACTTTCCTCACTTGGCCGCATTCCTTGCTATACTGGAAACCTCTCACCCTCTAATTTTCTCAGAGAATTCCTTGCTCTATTCTCAGAGGATAACATTACATCCTTTCCCACAAAAATTCACCCAAATCCTCCAGAATACATCTCAGCCTTCTACTTCTCCAAAATCACAAGCAGACAAATTCAACCTCTACTAGAAGAGATTCCTCTAGACTCTCTGTCTTGTCATGATAACCTCTGCCATTAGTTTCTGCACCCTTGTAGAGATTTCATAGTCATCCCACTAAAACACATCTACAACCTTGGCCTCAAAATCAACATCATGCTCTCTCTCTGGTAATTGGCTTTTGTCAGACTTGTACCAAACAATCACAAATCCTTCTAGGCCTTCCAACTCTAAACTATCTCAATACTTTCGACCCTTGCTAAAATCACTGAAAAAAAATCATGTACAGATAACTCACCACTTACCTTGACAAATAGCAATTACTTTATCAGAAGCAGCATGGCATTTGGGCAGGTAGACATACGATCACAGCCCTCTGGACACTCAATGTTGACATCTTCATTAACATGTATAATGGTAACCTCAGTGGGCATTATTCATTGATCTTATCCAGGCCTTTGAGCTTGTTGACCACTACATCCTATTATCCCCCTTACAAGATTTCAGAGTAAGTTCTAAAAATATGAAAATAACAACAGGTACTGTCAAAACAAAAGCCCGAATTAGTGAGATGAATATAACTGTGGAGAAGGTGTGTAGCTTTTTGTACGTCAAGGGACAAAAAGTTGTGTGGCCGTTTTGTGGTGGGCTGCAGGCCACTGGGTTGCTGTCTCTTCTAAAAGTTATCCGTGAGAGGAGGTCAGTTATTCTAAGGAGTTGGAAGCATTCGTAAAACGGTTAATTTATGTAATAACACACAAAGGTTAAGGAAATGGAAGACTTGAATTCAACCAGAAAGGTTTTCAGAGCCAGAAAAACTATCAATGCGGGTTGTAAGAGTTCATTGGTAACGCTTGGCAAAATAAAGAATTTCCTTGAAGGTGAAAAGGCAGCCAAGAAAACTTTAAGGCAGGATGTGTGTTTAAACCTTTCAGAGACTAAAAGCATGGTTGTTTGTATTCCACCATCTAAAGACAACCATGCAAAATACCCAAATGGACATGTTGAGCTTGAAATTAATCTGCTTAAAAAAACACAAAATGCATGTGAAAGCACTGCGACAGTGCAAGAAATAAATGTAGAATCGCAACACCCATATACTTTTTGTTTAGAAAAGTGCAAAGAGATGAATATAACAAATATTCATCTCGCTAGTTCGGGCTTTTGTTTCGACAGTACCTGTTGTTATTTTCATAGTTATTTTGTTTTTTCTTCCTAAGTTCTAAAAATACCCATTAGCTCATAGACTTCTTGACCAACCAAGGTTTTACAGTGAAAACTGTTCCTGCCTTATCGGATATAGCCTTTGCTATTTCAGCGTTTTCTCAGGGATCATTTCTTATACCAGTCCTATTCTCCATTTCTGTAAACTACCCCTTGACCTACCTCATCTACTAAGAAACACAACTGAAGGGTCCAGTTAGTCCAGGGCAAAAAATGAGTTTGTCCACCACATGAACAGTTGTTCCAGAACTCCACATGAACAGTTGTTCCAGAATTCACAGAACACCAAAGGCACTAAAATGACCTAAATTAATTTCAATCCAAATCGAATGAACGTAAACCATCATTCCATCTAGTTAAGAGCTTTCATCCTCACACCTCTGGACTTCCTCAGAACAAAACCAGGAAACAGTTAATTCAACACTTAAAGAGAAAAAAAATGCATTTGACCCTCAATTAGACAATTACTCCATTAAGAATTTAAAAAGCTACAATTTAAAAACCTAGTTCCAGATGGTTAAAAATATGTTGAAACATACCTTCCCAAAATATCAAACACACATATCAATACAAACATAAATTAAAATTAAAATAAAATTATTGTATCTCATAACTTAGCTGCTCTCATTCTCAGGACAGGGTATATAGAAATGTAGTCATTCAAACCTGGGGGTGTGGTGCATTTACTCTAAGTTGCCAAAACAATTCACTATACTCTATAGTTGTCTCCCATTGCCCTCCTCTAACATTCAAAGGTATCTTCTCTAAAATACCAAATTCAAATTTCTTACACTCATTACATTCTAAAGAACGTCGGTAAAGGGATTTTTTGATGTTCCCTTTCCTGCTGTTATAGAAATGTTCATATATTCTTTTCCTCAGACTTCTTTTCATCTTGCCAACATAAAATGATTGTCACATATTACATACTGCCAAATATATAATCCCCCCTGTGTCACAATTACCTTTTAAAAAATTACCTTAATTATTTAATGCAACAGAATCACTATCTGTGATAAACTGGCATTGATTACATCTCTCAAATTTTGTGGTCTGATTACTATATGCTCCTTTCTCACAATTAATTCACTCTGTTGTATTCCTTTCAAAAATCCTCAATATTTGTATTAATTTTAGAAATAAGATGTTGTCCATCACCTACAAGACCCAAAATGTCATCAGTTTTGAAGATTGCCCAGTTGTTCCTAATAAATGTTTTTATGTTGAATGCACTATCATTATTTGTCTCTAACAGAATTTTTGAAGTCAGTTCCACCATTCACCTTTTCTTGTTGTTCTATTTCTTGGGTCTTTTTCCTAAAAGGGGGGTACACTTCACGTTTCTATCTCTATCTCCTTATGTAACTCTTTTAATAAATCATGGGGGTATCCCCTCTCTAAAACATATCACTAATTCTCTGAATCACCAGTCTAAGCAAATCCTCATCAGACAGCATTCGCTCTGCCTGAAACTGTCTCTTAAATAGGTTCTTTTTACAACGCCAGGGTGACAGCTTTTATAGTGGAGGTAAGAGCTGGAAAAGGCATCTTTTCTATAAATGGAAGAAACACAGGTGTTGTTCATTATCTCCAACCTAACATCTAAATAATGGGTAGATACAAATGTATATTCCTTTGTAAGTCTTTAAAAAGTTGTAATTTCTGTTATATATTTAAGGAACTCTGATCCCAACTCTGTCTATTTCCCATATAATAAACATGTGATCCAGAAACCTTCAATAGAAATTCCAATTTAAACAGTGAGATGATTTTAAAATTAACAATCTCTCCCACATAAGCATGAAAAAAAATAGCATATATGGGGGAGCATGCAATCTGTCCATAAAATTCACCTTCAAAAAATATGAAATTGTTCAGTAAAAATTTCCATAAGTTCTAAAATAAATTTACTTTTCCCTGCATTCAACACACCCACTTCCACAAGTGTTTTGTGAAAACATTCAAAATCCATATTGTGGGAGATACTCGGAAATTGTTCAACATCGACTGTTTGGAAAGAATAAGTTATGTACTCATCATATCATTCCTTCTGTATTGTTGATTTTTCATCTCTCCTCACATATGGGTCTGGATCCGATCCATCAGACCTGGCGCACCCATTACTAAGCTCATGGTAACTAAAAAGCTCTTGGATACCTCCCCTTACCCACAATGCAGTTCTCCCAACTAACTCATATCTTGTTTACTATAATTATATCCATAGGAAAAAGAATTTTAGTGTTTAATACCCAAAAAGATTTAAAGGGAGACTATTTCTGGAGTATAAGGAAAACAACCTAATCTTTGGGAATCTCTTCCCGTTCAACCAAGAACCCCAAGGAAGGGGGCTGGAGGGAGGAGATGTAAGGAGAAATGAAAATTTGACTATACAGATGGAACTCTATGGTGAGTACATAACTTCTTTATCTGATATTGTCAATTTTTCATATCATCCTCATGTATGGGACCAAGTCCCCAGCTACCTTTGCCCTGGGTGGACTCATGGGAGAATGTTCCTCAGACCATCACACCAAAGGAAGCCCTTCCCCTGGAGACCAACTCTAACTATAATGAGTGATAAAGGTATGGTGGGTTACCCATGTGGCTGCTGCACAAATACCATCCAAGGAAGCACTTTCTGGAAGACTGCAGATGTGGTCATTGCCCTGGTAGAGTGAGCTTGAATGGATTTCAGAGCTTTCATGCCTTTTGAGGTATAAATGAAGGAAATGCAACTACAAAGACATTTTGATAAGGTAACTTGGGAAACTGGTTGGCCTTTCTTAGGGCCTGTAAATGCAATAAACAGTTGATTTGCTTTCTGAGACTCTTTAGTTCTATGTAAACAGAAACGTAACTGTCTATGAACATTCAAGAAATGTACTACATATTCACCCTTATTACTAAAATTAGGGAAGAAAACAAGCAAATTTATAGTCTGATTAACATTTGTTTCTGAAATAACTTTGGGAAAAAAAGAAGGGTTAATACGCAAAGAGAGACGGTCTTTATGAAAAAACAAATATGGGGACGGGGAAGATAGTGCCTGAATTTCTGATATCCATCTCGCAGATGTGCTAGCCACCAAAAAGATAGTTTTACAGGACAGGGACTTAATATCACAAGTTGCAGCAGGTTTGAGGGGTGGTTGAACAATCAGATGCAGTACCAAATTAAGATCCCAAGAGGGAGAAGGATCCTTGTGGGGAGGTCTTAACAACATGTTACCTTTTAAGAAGGCTTTGCAAAGTTTGTGGGAAATGAGAGATACGTTGTCTATCCCAATATGAAAATTTAAAATGGCTACTAACTGTGCCTTAACAGTAGAAGCCACAGCTCCATTATTGAAAACATGGGCTAAAAATTCTACAATAGAATGAAAGGGAGCCATGAGAAGATTCATACTGTGTTGCTCAGCCCAAATTACAAACCTCTTCCATTTACTCTTATAGATTTTTGAGTGGATGACTTATGGGAGAATATCAGAATATAATGGGCCGAGGAGGAGATTATAAGTTGTCTGGCAATCAATGGAACTGGAGAAACCAAGCTGTCAGCATTAGATTGTGAAGGCTTCTTGCCGGGTATGACAGTAGGCCTGGACAGGGCTCCAGAATCCAGGGCTCCTTCTGTAGATGAGGCCAGAGGAAAGGAAATAAGATTTGTTGAGGCCAATATGGGGCAATGAGGATTACTGCTCTCTAAGGAATTTGAGAATCAGTGGAATGGGGTGAGGCAATCGCATACTAGAGCATCCCTCAGTGACAGCCCCAGTGGGGGAATTAGGACAAAGTAGCTGCTGCATTTGCTTCTGGTTGAATGATCACTCGTGAGGCATGAGAATGGCTCTGCACAACTTGTCCAATATGATTATGGACATTCCTAGACTGTGTGTTGCTACAAGAAAATGGTTGGATGAGATCGCCCATTGCCACACTCTTAGTGCTTCTCAACACAGAGGGTATGATCTGGTTCCTTCTTGCTTGTTTATGTACCATACCATCAACATGTTGTCTGACTGAATCACTATCGTCCCCAGAGGAAGAGCAGTATGAAATGTCTGCAATGCTAGAAGCACTGCCTTCATCTCCAAGATGTTTATATTGAGTTTGGCCTCACCTTTGGACCAGGTTCCTTGGACAGTCTTCCCCAGATAATGCCCCCCACCCTATCTTGGAAGCATCTGTGGTCACCGCAGCTTGTGGCTGGGGGGGGGGGGGGACAAATGGTCGACCTTGTGTCACCTTTTCTGAACAAATACGCCATGAAAGATTCTTTTTGCATATGTCTGTTATATGAATTTGGTGATACATCAGCTGGTGAATTATTGACCATTTAGCAGCCAGAAGCCATTGCAGGATTTGCATGTGAAACCTGGCTAATGGAACTAATGCAATCACCATGGCCATAGATCCTAATGCCTGTAGAACATGGCCGGCAGCTACCTTCTTTTTTCTGATTAACCTTGAAGTTTGCCATCTCATTGTTAACACTCTGTAAGGAGGAAGTTTTGCAATCATGTGAGTGGCGTCTAGTAGTGTCCCTATGAACTCAAGTGTTTGAGCGGGTTCCCAATGACAATTTTGGTAATTTATGGTTATGCCTAGCTCAGAACAAACTTGATGAACACAGTCATTACACAGATAAATAGATGCCTGGTCACAGCAGATATGAGCCAGTCGTCTAAATAAGGACACACCTGAGCTGCAACCACTGTCATGCATTTGGTGAGCACTCTGGGGGTGATAGTGAGACGAAAGGGCAGTGCTCTGAACTGATAATGACTGGCTCCCAGATGGAAGCATAGATATCCTCTGGAGCAGCTGTCCATTTTTATATGGTAGTACACATCCTGAAGATCTATAAAGCACATCCAATTGTTCTGTTCCAGAAAAGGAAGTATGGACTGTACTATGGTCACTCAAGAACTTGCACGTCAAACTGACTTGTTCAATCTGCTGAGATTCAGGATTGGTCTCCAGTACCCTGTTTTCTTTGGAACCAAAAAGAACTTAGAGTAAGTTTTAAATCCTCTTTGATCTCTGGGACCTCTTGGATGACTCTTTCCAGCAGTTTTTGAATTTGAATGACTGCCTGATCCCTTTGACTGGGTGGAATGTCTGGGACTTTATTTTTGGGAGGGGGTTGTTGAGAAAAGGAAATTTGGTAACTAGTGGATATTATCCTCTGCACCCACATATTGGAAGTTATCTTTTGCCAGGCTTTCCAGTGGAGGGATAATCGACCCCTGATTGCCTCAAGACATGGACAATTGGCCTCCTTTCAGTAGCGCTGAAAGGGCTTTCTGAAGAAGGACTTCTGGGACCCTTGGTTCTGCACACCTCCTCTGCCATGAGAGAGATGTCTTCCATTATTGTTTCCCCCTCTGCCTCTGGGGGAAATCTCTCTAGATGTGTCTTGGTAGGACCCTTGAGACTTCTTGAACCACATTTTTATGCTTCCTCTCTGATCCTTAGGATAAGGTCTATGAGGAGCTGAAAAGTATGCCCATGGCAGAATGGCAGAAAGAGTCTCACCTTCCTTCTCACACCTGGATAGCATATCTTTGACTTTGGGGCCAAAAAGAGACATGCAATCAAATGGAGTGTTGAACAAAGACTTAAAAGGTTCTGCAAAATCTCAAAGGTGCATCCAGACATGCCTCCTCATAGAGATTCCGGAACCCGCCGCTCTGCTCATTCCTTTGGGTGCATGTGCGATAAGCCTCATGGCAGAATTGGCTACAGAATGTAGGGTGGTTAACTGGGAAGCTACTTTCTCTTTAGCTCCCTCAGCTACTGCTCCTTCAAGAGTATGTGAAACCTCCTTCATCAGATCCCTTTGTAACTTGGAGAAATGCAAAAGATAATTCAGTGACCTCAAACCAAAGGTTGCTGAAGAGAATACTCGCTTCCCACATCTATCCATCTTCCTAGCATCCTTATTAAGAGGATGGATATTTAAACTCTCCTTGTAGAGTTCCTTCTTGGTAGCAGCTTTTATTCATCTAGCTGAGAGCTTTCATATGAGACTAAGGAGCTGTGTGTTACCTAATTAAAAACAGTTACTGTAAAGTACGGGTTATAAACTATAAAGAAGAGATAGGAAAGACTAACTACATTAAAAATATAGAAAAAAGGAGATTATAGAAGAAAAAATTATTAATTATATGACCTGATAACCAGTTACTTGGTTGGTGAGATATTTAGAAAAATGTGAAAATTATATCTATATAAATTAAAATAATAAAAACAACAGTTAATATCTATTTACCTGCACTAGACAGAGGTCAAATATTAATGCAGTTAAGTTTGCTATTGTGTAAGCTTTAAGATGAAATCCTTTAAAAACTTGTACACAGCTTGTTTTTTGGAATTATTGCTGCAAATATGAACAAGCAGTAATTGATGCCTAGAGGCATCAGTAGGAGTTAACTGCAGATGCACCTGGAGGCGTCACTCAGATGTAATGAGTTAAGGTGTCCTCCAAGAATAGGTCAATTTTTCTATATGTGATATTGATTTCATTTTTAGATACAACTCTATACTTGGAGTCATCCTGCAACATATCAAAAAGAGTATACATATAATCTATTTGGTTTGCAATAACCACGCCTCTCCCTTTATCTGGTTTCATTATCCTAATACTTTTATCCCTATTAAGTTCTCCAAGTAATTTACACACTTTCTGGAATACGTTGGATTGCATAAATCTTGTTTTATTACACAAAGAACAAATGTCCTTTTCACATGCTTTCTCAAACACCATAATCAACTTATTTAAAGGGAGATTGTAATGACTTTTTTTTTCATATGGGACTGACATTCGTAGTTAAACTGGATTTCTTGTTCACAACAGCTAAACTCAATTTCCTAGTATATAACTTCAAATCTAACATAACTTACGAAACTTCTGTCCTATAACTGGGTACCATCTTAAAGCATTTCTCACCAGGGTGAAGTAGTTCCTATTAATAGTCAAATGACTATAGTTAAAAATTGTAAATCCATTTCTAGTCAAAATTCTCCCATTGTGTGTGATAATAATTTAATCTTTGGTAGATGTAGCACTAGTATGCTTTAGCATTTATTCTCCTCCTTTTCTGCAGACCTCACCTGTCCTTCTCCACTCCTACAACCTATCTGGTCCCTGTAGTGTTTACATAGATTGAGGTGGGAGTGGGGAGATACTCTGTCCACATGTTTGTTTCTTAGTCTGTCTGGCCTCCTTGGGAGGGGTGGAACATCTAAAGGGTTTAAGGCCCTATTAAATTCCTGCCCTATATTTTTGTAAATCCTCCTGTGATATCGAGTTAATATCTAAACTCACATCCTGTTCATCAAACAACTGTTGATCTGGTTTGGTAAAAGTATTAAGATACTAACTGGTCTTATCCCTCAGTGAGTTATTACTCCTCATTTCCTTCAAAGGATATGCTCTCCCATCTGCATATACTTTTTCAACTCTAACCAACCTTTTCTGTTTTTTGTGTTTACTATATTTAGTTTGGTCTGCAATAATCTTAAAAATATTATCATACAAACCACTGTGATAATCAAAATGTAAATCATTCCTAATACATTAATTTAAAGACTTAGCTCTATCCAGTAAGGCATTGATAAGAGAATAATTAAACTTAATTACAAATTCTAAAAGCTGTATACCATATCTCCGTCAAACATGGCCACAAGTACAAAATAATCTTCTGACCCCTTAGTAATACCAAAGGGAAATGTATAAATTCTAAATCCTCTAGGTATTGGTTTATGATGAACATATTCATTTAAATACACATTGCCCAACTGTAATGTATTCACCCTTAAAAGTTTATTGTCCAAGGTGCATATCATCATTTTCATGTTGGATATATATTCATGCCTACTTTGGACTACATGAAAAAAATGACATTTATTGTTCAACCATGTGTTCAAATCCATGTTATTTCATGTATGTTGTGTAGAGTGCATTGTATGATTCGCTCTCTATTGACTAGGATATATATCCACTGTTCCTGCTGCCTCCGTCAAACTAGTATGTCCAGCTAGCAAATCCCTTGCTTTCAATTGTCCTCCATATGTAGTGACATTATCCTTCATATTGCATGAAGAAGAGATAGGCCTCCAGAAGATCTCCCAAAAAGGGGAGATCCACATTTGTGAGCCTAAAATATCATTGTCTTGTTTAGGCTCTTTACCCAATAGTGTTAGTGTTACAGCTGAGGATAATGTCAAAGGAATTTGGCTGCACTGTTTTGTAAGGAGAGCCAGCAACTGTGTATGATCTCCATGCAGGCTCTCCATTGTTTCACGATTATCTCCTTCCTTAGATGGAAAGTTTTCCTGCCAACTGAGGTAGTGAAGAATGGCAACAAAAATCTGTAAATGCTGTTGGAGACAAAATACACAAGAAAAATAAAACAAATAATCTCAAAACTGGTGTGGAAGCTGTGCAATCCCAAAACCAAGCACAAAGATACACAACTAAAAGGGTCCACGTA
Source organism: Protopterus annectens (assembly GCF_019279795.1). Lineage (NCBI taxonomy): Eukaryota > Metazoa > Chordata > Ceratodontiformes > Protopteridae > Protopterus > Protopterus annectens. Next base: position 482,285,490 of record NC_056735.1, read on the forward strand.
ATCCCAGAGCAAAAAACAGGTTTGTCCACCACATGAACAGTTGTTCCACAATTCATAGAACTCCATAGGCACTAAAATGACCTAAAGTCATTCCACTTCTTTCTTCCATTTATAGAAAAGATACCTTTTTCAACTCCTACCTCCACTATAAAAGTTGTCACCCCGGCACTGTAAAAAGAACCTAGTGAAGGGGAAGTTTATTCGAGCAGTGAGAATGGTATCAGATTTGTTTAGAATGGAGATTCAGAGAATTAGTGATATGTTTTTAGAGAGGGGATATGCATGAGATTTATTAATGGAGTTATATAAGGAGTTAGAGGGAGATAGAAACATATATACCCCCTTTAGGAAAAAAGATACAAGACATAGAGCAACAAGAAAGAGTGAATGGTGAAACTAACTTCAAAACTTCTATGTTAGTGACACATGATGATAATGCATTCAACATAAAAATGATTATTAGGAACAGATGGGCAATTTTTAAAATTCATGAGGAAATTTTGGGTGTTGTATGTGATGGACCACAGTTTATTTCTAAAATTAATAATAGTATTAAAAGGATTTTAGAAAGGAATATAACAGGGGAATTAATATTAAGAAAGGGACACACAACAATCAGACCACAAAATGTGGCAGATGTAATCAATGACAATTTATTAGACATAGTGTTTCTATTATATTAAATAAGTATTGTCATTCTAAGGTATTTTTTAAAAAGTAATTGTGACACAAGGGGAATTATGTATTTGGCACTGTGTAATATATGCCAATTATCTTATGTTGACAAGATGGAAATAAATTTGGGGAAAATAATATATGAACATTCATATGACATTAGGAAACAGAACATCAAAAATCCCTTTATAAACAATCTTTAGAATGTCCTAGGGTTGAGAAATTTGAAACTGGCATTTTGAGAAGATCCCTTTGAATGTTAGAAGAGGGCAATGGGAGACAACTACAGACTACAGTGTATTGGTAGACAACTTGGACTAAAATCCCACCATACCCCAGGTTTGAATGATTACATTTCTATACACAATATAATATAAGAGCAATTAAGTTATGAGATACAATAATTTTATTTTTGTATTAGTATTTGTATGTATGCTTGACATTTTGGAAGGTATGTTTTAACCTATGTATGTTTTTTAACCAGCACGAACTTGGTTTTTACACTGTTTTTTATTCTTAATGGCGTGTCTAATTAAGTTCAGATGCATTTATTTTTCTATTTAAGTGTTGAATGAACTTTTTTCTGTTTTTGTTCTGATGAAGTCCCGAGGTGTGGGGACAGAAGCGCTTAACCAGTTGTAATTGTGGTGTACTTTCAATAAACTCAACTTGTATTTTCATGCAGTTTAAACTAGAATGAATTTTGGTCATTTCAGTGCCTTTAGAATTCTGCGTTATGGATCAACTGTTCATATGGTGGACAAACCCATTTTTTGCCCTGGCACTGCATGGACCCTTTGGTTGTGTTTCTTTGTGCTTGGTTTTGGGGTGTCGCTGCTTACACAACAGTTTTGAAATCATCTACAACTATTCCTAAAGACTGATGACATGGTTATCTATTGATCCAACCCTTGTCATGTCCAAGGTGACCTTCTACAACTAAACAATTGGCTTTGTTCTAAACAAAAACTACTCCTCAACTCTAAAAAAAAGTTGATGCAGTTTGGGACAAAGAAAAGACTTACTAAATCCACTGTTCTCTCCATAACAAAGACCTAGACAATAACTTAGTTTAATCCACCACATCATTTAGATACCTTGGCATATGGCTTAATCAATCCCTCATCTTCCAAGACCATATTCAGAAAGTCAGATACAAAATCAGTTACCTCCTATTCTGGGCCTAAAGGATATCTCATGTAATCTCACAACCTGCTAGAGCAGCCTTAGCCTGCACAACAAGAATATGGCCTAACCCTATTCCCCATTGCTTACAAAAACACTACCACCTTCCAGTCTCAGTACAATAAAATCTAACTTTTTGCCATCAACTCCTCTCGGGGTGATCACTACAAAAGATCAGAAAAGACAGACTACCCATTCAAGCCATCCTCCTTCTCGCTTCCCTTCTCTTCAAAGTCCTATACCAAGATACACCATCACTCTAACTATGAGACTAACTACATCCAACCCACCCTTAACCTAAGAAACCAATCCACTACTGGCCCACCCTACTTAATCTCCTAAACTCTTCAACATATAAACTGATACCCACTGCATCCCCATAAGACATAATCATTCCCTACTATACATGTCTAATATCCACTTCTCCAGTTATTTGCTCTTCTGTTTAGCTCTTGGTATTCCATAATTTCTGCTCTCTTCACTGTTAAAATGTCCTTCTGTTCTTGTATATACTACATCTGTTCTTTTACTGAGATCATATTTACTTCACCTATAATACCTAAAATATGCACTGTAAACACAATTCCACTTTTTAAACCATCTTGAAAATGTGTATATATTTTACTTCTGTCACTATAATGTATAATTTAGTCATACCTTTAATCTTACTTTACTGTTATTATGTATATTACCTGGGCTGAGCCTGCAAATGGTCAAATTTAATCAATGCTCTTCCCCAGTAAACAAAATTAAATACATACATGTTTTAAAGGTATTAAAGACATGCCTCATCTGCACACACTTCTGTAATGGATTAAAGTGCTTGTGCTAATAAGTGAATGAATCAATCAGTGAATAGCAGATATTTTCTTAGAATAAATTTGTGACTAACATCCAATGTCCTAAATTACTGGTTTAAATATAGGGATAATATTTTTAGCTTCTCTTTCGGGTTCCATATACTCATGTCACACCTGGAAGAGATTTATTATGGTGTGAGAAACAGCTGATCACTGTGACTCTGTCTGATTATTTCTTTACCTTAGCAGGGACCGACTGTGGTTTGGTCATTATCCATGCAGCCATAAAGGGATTGTTTTAGACAATTTACCATTCCCCTGTATAGGCCCAATAGGTTCCAAGGGATAGTTGCATAATGGAGGCTGTTCAAAGCTCTGCACAAACTTCTGACTATAATACTACACCAACAGTTTTCCCTTGAGGCAGATCCCTTCATCTACCTCTAGTCTGTACTGAGGCTTGTAGGTTGAATGTTCATCCCTGGACATACAGCCACACTTAACCTCCTAGGCAAACACAATCTGCTTCATCATTCCTCTTCCTCCACTGCCAGGTCCTCCAGTAAGATAACCACTCATCATCTCAGCACTATATTTTACTTCACAGCAAGTACTGACTTTTAAGACAAAACTTAAGAAATCAACAGGATAAATAGGGCATCGCTCTCTCCAACCATGGCTACTCCTCAGGGCAGATTATGTAAGTCCTAACTAAGGAACTCCAAGAAAAGTCACTAGACAAACTTTTTCTGGTTTCTTTTGCTCCATCTTCTGATATGCATAGGTTATTTTTTCATGCAACCCCTGTAATAAGCTTGCTTGTGTGTACCCACTAAGTAATTCAAATATAGCATTTTTTTCAGATATTCACTGCAACTGATCCTTCAGAAACACTCTAAAATCTGTGTATTTTGGTCTCTTAAAATAATCTGGCTCACATATCTCTCAAACTCTTAGAATAAGAAATATGGACAAAGACATAAATGACGGGTGGACAAAGGCCCAAAAATAGGGACAATTTTAAAATATTTCTTAAACTTAGAATGTTAAAAGAATAACAGGTTTGTATTAGCAACAAATTTTCTGAAGGGTATGCAGTATGAAACTCAAATTTCAGTCATTATCTTCTGACATAAATCTTCAATGATTTGCCAGAAAAACCCCAAAGTTATGAGGAACAGATCAAAAATATTAGGCAAAAATCTGGACGTTCTGTGAAAATCTGGCAGTTGAGAGGTATGCTTGCCCATAAAGTAGAATGTAAGGGCAAATAATCCTTACCAAAATGTTAATACTTTAGGGTATGGCCAAGCCATGTGGAAGTAATGTACCTAAAAAGCCTGTAGCACCACCAAGTCGCTCTCTTTATTAGCTTTGATAAGGACAATTGCCTCAATCAGACCTGTTGAATCTGGATGCAGAAATATTATCTAAACACTACAACTCATGGAATACCTCTCTTAATTTGCCCTTCAGAAAAGTAGCAAACACAGGTGACCCATTCCACTTAGTGAAGAAGTGCTTGCCTCTCTAAGCCAGCACTAATGGCACTAAAATTTGATTGCAAATAAACAAAGTGGAAAAAAACTCATTGCCTGTTTTGCCATCTACCGAATGAGTAAATCTTTCTGGGCAAAAATTGATCACACTCTCTCCACTGCTACACTCCACTTCCAAGGACTACCACAGAGTTCAGTTCAAGCTAATAAGCTTGTATCAAGATTTCTAAATAAACAGACTGTTTACAAAACTTTCAATTCTCAGCTATCCAGAAGATATTGCAATATGATGTCAAACAATATACAATGACCTATAAAAGACAAACTGAATTTGATCATTTGATCTCACACTTATTTTAAAATAGCTGCTAAAAATATCTCTCTCTCTCTCACTATATATATATATATCTTTAGTGGTAACTTCAGAGCAAAATGAGACACATGAAGAATGATCAGTTTGGTACAGTTTGCGCTGTTTGTACAGCTCTGGTCTGTCTTAGAAGTCCACTGAACTCAATCAGTTTGGGCACAGGATGGAGAACATGCATCTGGGTTTGCCTAACATTTTTAACAAAACCATGGAAAATATTTTTAATGGGTGAATAATCTGAGGTTGTTCTGTTTTAGTAACTTATAATAAATCCTAATATGGAATGAGACTTTTTCAGTATAACAGTTATAAGCTTATTTCATCAAATAAACCATATACATAAGAGTATTGTCTTCAAGAGGAGAAACAGAAATTCTTGGCCATTTTTTTAATTAAATTAGTAACTTAACTCAAACACAGTTTCATCTGTGTAATTACTCAGACATAGATCCAGTGCAAAGATAGCACTAGTGCCATACCAGGGTTTAGCACCTTTCATGGGTAATTCCAGGGGGCTAATGTGCATTTGTCAGAAATGTCATCACCTCATATCAGGTTACCTACAGCCCTAGATTGGAAGTCAAAGAGATCTAAATAACACTTAACAAAGCCAACTATTACTTATTGCTAGTTACAGATTCCCATCAATGTCTCCTAAAATCATGGAAATTGGCTCCTTATTGAAATGTTAGCACTCAACACCAATTCCCAAGAGAACAAAAAAAAAGATCAAAAATTCAGGAGAAGAGTAAATCTTAAACAGTGCTCTTCTCCTTTAAACTTCTTTTAGGGGGAAGTCCTCCTGCACAAATTGATATGGGAGGCAAGCCCCCCCCCCCCCGCAAACTTATACATATCAATTCTGAGATTGTCATACCTTGGAGAAAAGGGAATATTCCAGGAAATGGCTATCTCAGATTCAGTATATGTAGGTCCGTTTTTTTTTTTGGCCATTCCTTCTCCATGTTTCAGGACTCTCTCTAGCAGATCATGATATTTCAAGTAGTTACCATGGAAACTACCTCAATACCATTCAGGATTTTAATATCAAACTAAATACTTTCTTGCTAGAGGACTTTGGTTATCTATGCACTGACATCTCTAAAAATGGGATATGCTTAACAAAGCCTCCTTGGATACTTTTCTTTCTTGGGAACGAAAGAGGAATGTCTAAGGAGCTGGAACCCTTGTCCATTATATCAGCAGTAATAAGAAGTTATGTACTTACCATAACGTTCCATATGAGTTGTTATTCTCACCTTCATTCTTACTAATGGGTTCTCAGCTCCAATTCAGCCAAATAGCAAAGCTCGAGGTCTCTAACAGCTCAAGGCCAAAGCCCTGTCCCACAATGCACCACTACATTCCCCAGATCTTGTTTGCTGCCAACTATAGTAGAAACTTATCCCAGATTTCAAGGAAATCATAAAATCCAGGGTAAAAGGAAACTCTTCAGGAAACCCAAAACCAGAGTGGTATCTTTCGTGCTTCCAGACATAGGAAGGGGGTAGGAGGGAGGGTTGTAATAATGAAGGCGAGAATAACAGCTCACATGGAATGTTATGGTAAGTACATAACTTCTTAATGTGAAGTTGTTCAATATCGCCTTCATTCTTACTGATGGGTAGCGTCCCCAGCATCACAATCTTGGGTGACTCACAGGAGTACCTGTTTCAGAACAGCAGATCCAAATGAAGCTCTGTCCCTAGAGGCATTGTCCACTTTGTAATGAGATATAAAGGTATGTGGATATGACCATGTGGCAGCTGCATAAATAGAATCTATAGGTAACCTGGTCAAAAAGGCTGCAGAAATAGAAACCGCCCTTGTAGAATGAGCCTTGACCTTGTTATGTAATGCAATACCCGCTTGACTGTAGATAAAGGAAATACAATTGGAGAGCCATCTCAATAAAGTAGTTTTGGAGACAGGTGCGCCTTTTTTGAATCTGAGAAGGAGACAAACAGCTGATCAGCCCTTCTGAAATCCTTTGTTCTATCCAAATAAAAGCGAAGTTGTCGATGCACATCAAGTTTGTGAAGCATATACTCCAACTGGTTTGAATGGTTAGGAAAGAAAACGGGTAACTCAACAGCCTGATTCAGTGTAAATTCTGAACATACTTTGGGTAGGAACGATGGATTTGTCCTGAGGGAAACCCTATCTTTATGAAATATTAGGTAAGATGGCTTAATGGAAAGGGCTTGCAACTCCGAAATTCTGTGTGCGGATGTGATGGCCACCAAGAATATGGTTTTCCAAGAAAGATACTTCAGCTCACAAGAAGAGGCAGGTTCAAAGGGCGGAAGAATAATTCTGGACAGGATTAGATTTAAGTTCCAGGGAGTAGTAGGAGATCTGATCGGTGATTTTAAGTGCATTGTACCTTTCAAAAAAGCCTTAGCCAGCTTATGAGACATGTTACCATTTTCAGATGCACCTAAATGAAAATTAGAAATTGCAGCGAGTTGGACTCGAATGGTTGCTGCTGCAGCTCCTTCACTGAACAGTTTCGTTAGGAATTCCAGCATATCTGATATAGATGCCAGGAAAGGATCAATGTTATTCTGTTGTGCCAAGATGGAAAACCTTTTCCACTTACTGAGGTAAAGTTTCCTAGTCGAAGATTTGTGAGATGACAATAGTATATGTCGCACTTCTTCTGATAAATTCTGGAACTTGGCTATTCTGTGAATTGGAGCAGCCAAGCTGTTTGTTTGATGGACTGAACAGAGGGATGAAGAGCTCCTGACGAGTGGGACAACAGATCTGACAGTGGGTCCAGAATCCAAGGCTCTTCTAGTAGATGAGGCTTCAGAAAGGGGAACCAAATTTGACGAGGCCAATATGGGGCAATTAAGATAAGTGTCCTGCCCAGAAGACTAGTTTTCTGCAATACTTTGAGAATCAGTGTAAAGAGAGGAAAAGCATAAAGGAGTCCCGGAGACCAATTATGGAAAAGTGCGTCCCTCAGGGATTGTCCCTGTTGAGGGATCAGGGCAAAGCAGTTGCTGCACTTGGTGTTTGTGGAGGTGGCAAAAAGGTCACAGCAAGGATGGCCCCATCTGCAGAAAATGATTTCCGCTATTTCGTTCTTGAGAGACCACTCGTGAGGTAGCAGAATAGCTCTGCTGAGTCTGTCCGCTATGATGGATCTCCCCAGGATGTGCGTTGCAATCAGAAAATGCTGAGTGTACTCTGCCCAATTCCATAATATCAGAGCCTCTCGACACATGGGGTAGGATTTGGTTCCTCCTTGTTTGTTTATGTACCAGACTACTGACATGTTGTCCGACTGGAATGCAATCATGCCAAGGGGAAGAGAGTCTTGAAAGGTCTGCAACAGCAGAAGGACAACTCTCATCTTCAGGATGTTTATGAGCCTTGTGAGCCTGCCAAGTACCTTGGGCTGTCTGTCCCTGATAATGCCCCCCCCCCACCCAATCAAGGAGGCATCCATGGTTACCGTTGCTACTGGAGAGGGGAGAACAAATGGGCAGCCCATAGTCACTGTCTCTGACGTTATCCACGAGCGAAGGTCATTCTTGCATGAGTCGGTAATCAAAACCAGATGATTCAAGGCTAATTCCTGAAATGTCCATTGAGTGAAAAGCAGCAACTGAAGAATGCGCATGTGAGACCTCGCAAGGGGCACTGCAATAATCGATGCTACTATAGTGCCAAGCAGTTTGAGAATCTGTGATGCTGGTGCTTTTCGTTTTGACAAGAGATCCACAATCTGTTGTTGGAGGACAATCACTCTTTCGGGAGGAAGCTTCAGGGACATGCTGACCGTGTCTAAGTCTGCTCCTATAAAGACTGCACACTCCGATGGCAATAAGGCAGACTTTTCTAAATTTATCGTAATGCCCAGTTGTGAACATAGATCTATGGCAGTGTCCCTTGCCCGAATAAGCTGATGCCTGTTGGGGGTGGTGAGGAGCCAGTTGTCCAAGTAAGGAAACACCTGGATTCCAGAATGTCTCAAGTGAGCTATGACCACTACCATGCATTTTGTGAACACTCTGGGGGCTGTAGTGAGAGCAAAGGGCAGGGTCCAAAATCGGAAGTGACTGGCTCCCAGCCGGAACTGCAGATCATCCCTGGATGGCCTGGCCATTTTGATATGGTAGTACACATCCTGGAGATATATGCAGCACATCCAATCATCCTTCCCTAGAAATGGGAGAATGGAGTGAAGCATGACCATCCAGAACTTTGTCTTCACCACTTATCTGTTGAGTATGCTGAGGTCCAGAATAGCTCTCCAGTCCTCTGTCTTCTTTGGTACCAAAAAGAACCTTGAGTAAGTTCTGAATTTTTGCTGGTCTGCTGAGACTGGTGGGATGACTTTTTTTGCAATAGTTTCTGGACCTCTGTGGATGCTATATCCCGTAGACTGGGTGGAACGTCTGGGAATCCTTTTGTTGGTCCGGGGTGAAAGTGAAAGGTGATGGAATATCCTCTGGATATACCGTTTTGTACCCAACGGTCTTCTGAGATATTTAGCCAGGCACCCAGGTACAAAGACAAATGTCCCCCGACTGCTTCCTGAGCAGGACAGTCGGGCCTCCTTTCAGGACCACTGATAAGGTTTCCCAAGGAACTGATCCCTGCCACACTGGTTCTGCCGACCCCCACTGCCACGTGGGTGTCATCTTCCACTATTGCCTCCCCCACTTCCCCTGGAGGGGGCTTCACCTTGTGAGTTCAGAAAGGCTCCTTGGGTCTTACGGAACCACATTTTCCAACTCCATTGACCTTTGGGATAAGGTCTAGTAGGGGTAGAAAAATGGACTCTAACGGCAGATAGAGTCTTACCGTCTTGCTGACTTGCTCAGATCTGGTGAGGGTCTCTAACTTTTGTTCCAAATAAGGAGGGACGATCGAAAGGGTCATTCACAAATGATGACTTAAAAGGTTCTGCAAAAGAGCATAAGCGCATCCAGGAATTCCTGTACCCGCAGCCCTACTCGTTCCATCAGCTGCGTAAGACACGGTGCGCATGGACGAGTTTACGATGGAATTGAGGGTAGCAAGTTGAGATGTCACCTTGTCCACCACAGAGTCGGCTACTGCACCCTGGAGAGCATCTCCAAGCTCCTTGATGAGATCTCTCTGTAGAAGTGTGAAGTGGGTCAGGTAGTTCAATGACCGAAGTGCAAAGGTCGTAGAACTGAACATGCGCTTCCCGAATCTGTCCATCATCCTAGACTCTCTATTAGGAGGATGGACAGACGTAGAAGTCTCCGACATTTCTTTTTTAGTGGCTGCCGCCACCACCATGGCATCAACAGGTATAGGTTTAGACAAAAAAGCCTCATCATGGGGTGCTGAAATGCACTTGTTTGGTCTTCTAGAAACAGACTTAATAAAATCTGGTGACTCCCACGCCCTTCGAGATAAAAGATCCATCAACTCATCGAAGGGCAGAGACACCCAAAAGGTGGAGGGTTGGGACTCGAAAGCCTTCAGGAGCACCGATTTGTCCTTGGTAGGGTTTTGGAGCTGCCAACCCCCCCCCCCCCTCTGCTTAAGAATCTCAAGGATATCCCGAAGGAAATATCCTCAGAGGGGGACCTTGGGGACCCTTCCGATTCCTCCAAATCGGTGTCCAACATGATGGATTCCTGAGGGGAATCTAGATGTCTCCTCTTACATAATCTCTTCCAAGGGACCTCCTCAGTGGGAATCTCTGGGGAGGTCTCGGAAGAGCAGGGTTCCCCCAAAGGGGCATCCTGAGGCTCTGGGTTCCTGCGTTTATGGTGAACCTGTGGAAGCAGAGAAGAAGCGGGCGCCTTCTGGAAGGAGGTGGCCATATCAGAGGTTGTGGAAGTCCACGGGGACAAAGCCCTCCTCATGGTATTGGAGGCCCCATGGCTCTGATGCGAGGAAGCAGCCGGGTCCAAAGAAACCGAGGACTCCTCCCGCACCAGAACCACCGGCTCCAAGCCCGAGGTAGGAGCCGAACTCATCCATGCCAAAGCCCCAAGAGGAAGAGTTGGAACTGATGTATCCATTCAACTCCCCCCGCCGGAACCAACAGGAGAGTGTCAGCTCCCATATTCCACCGACGGAGCAGAGGATATCAGGGTGGTCGGTGCCGACAGTTCAGAGGTGACTGTCAGCACCGACGGCTCCACCAACAACTGAATGGCCTTCTCCGGCTCCGAAGTCTCGGTTCGAGTCGGAGGAGGAGCAACAACAACAATAGGAGAGGACTTTGTCAGTTCTGAAGCTGCTAAAGTTGAAACCGACAGAATTTTTGCAAGCGCCAGGTCCTGTAGAAGTTTCCGCACAATTCGGTCCATGTCCGAATCGGAGAGTCTGGAAGCCCAAGAGGAGACCAATGACAGAGCCGGTGACCCCAGAATAGGGGACCTTAAGGTATGAGATACCAGTTCCAAAACTGGGGACCGGCTCCTACTAGCAACCTGAATGGTTGGTTCTGATGGCACTGGAGCCAAGACCGTAGCCCTCTCAGATGTCTTCGGGACCGAAGAGTCCTTCGAAGCCAAACCAGATGACGAGGCACGAGAAGATGGTTTTGGTTGACTGGAAGCAGAATCCAAATCCGTTTGGAAGGCTGACTTAATTAACCTCTTTCTACTAGCTTACGCTTCCTTTCAGCTAATACCCTGGAGCTGAAGCCATGACAAATGGAGCAAACCTCCTGTAAATGTACCTCACCCAAAGAGTACACACATGTGGAATGACCATCCGTGATTGACATTTTTTAACTGCATTTGGGACACCTTTTAAATCCTGATTTAGCTTTCTCTGACATTTTAGCTAAAATTAACTAGAGTTATAGCCAAAAGAAATATATATATATATATATATATATATATATATATATATATATATATATATATATGCCTTTACTGGCTAAGTGAAAGACAAGGCAGCAATAAACTACTAAGCCTAACTGGCTAACTGTATAATAAAAAGACTCACAGGCTGATAAAACAAAAACAGCCAAGAAAATGGCCAAGAGCCTAACTCGCTAATAAAGAAAAAATGCAGAAAACTGCAGTGAGCCTAACCAGGCTGGGATAGAGCTACTGTACTATCAACAAAATGCCAACGGCCAACTTGAATAACAGGGCCATGCCCAAAACTATTCTAACACTCTAGTGAAAAAAGAAACTATCCAACAGGATACAAGTCCAAAACGGACAACAAGCAAAGCACTATAGTACTGACACCTAAAATATAACAACTGTGACAAAAAAGTAGAAAATTCAAGAGAAATCACAACTTATCTAACCAAAAAACGACCAAGAGCTGTAAAGAATACCCGATCAGTTGCAGCAGCAAACTAGATCTGGGAATGTAGTGGTGCATTGTGGGATCTGGCTTTGGCCTCAAGCTGTTAGAGACCTCGAGCTTTGCTATTTGGCCGAATCGAAGCCAATGATCGGCTCCGAACCCATCAGTAAGAATGAAGGCGAGATTGAACAACTTCACATCAACCTTTAACTTTTGGTTATCCAAATGTAGCTAATGGGTACTAAGCCTGCTTCTTAAGTTTTTAGGAGTAGAGGACTGAATAAGACTGAGTGCTAAACAAAAAAGATGTGTGGTGATCTTTGTAGGTTATCTACCAACCACACATACAATTCCTCTTTCTCTTAGACATATATTCACAGAAAAACAGAACACTTTTCTCACAAAAATGGAAGGTAGTTCCCAGTGGGGTAGTTATCTGCACATTTTGAAGAAAAAAAATGAGTCTGAATATCAAACATACAAAGTCACCACATATGTACTAGTTGCTGCTTGCTTCTATGGCAAGAAAGTTCTGATTTTTCACTCATATGTCTGTTTTTATACTAGCTCTGATGGTCCTACGGGCACATGAATGGTGCTCAAAAGCTTTGGAAACTGGCCAGACTGCTTTGAGGCAACCTGTTTTCCTGCTTTAAAAGCCACAAAAGACTCTATACTATTTGACATCCTATTTCTAAAACCAGTGGCTCTGCAAACTCCCGCACTGGGGACCTATATTTATGCCAACAAATAAACTTGCTGGAGGGACAGGTTCCTAACTCAATGTATTCATATACTATGGAATAAGTTACCACTGCATGTCTGACATAGTACTACCTTTCCTTATTTTAAGGCTAGTCATAATGATTTGATGGGTAAACATAAACTACACAAGGATTATCATGTAGTGGTCTGCTTGATTTGTGAGGGTAAGTACTTGGAAAGTATGTCTACTTAAAGTGTATATGGTTATGCCAAATATGAGTCCAGTGATCATTTGCCTAGTAGTGTTCATTAGTTCTTATGTTTCTAATTTTACTTATTTATAAACAGGGTAAGTGAACTGGTGCTCAAGGTGACTTTTTAGTCATGACCTGTCACCTGAGCAAGGATAAATGCAAAAAAAAAAAAAAAAAAATATATATATATATATATACACACACACACACACACACACACACACATATATATATATATATATATATATATATATATTATATGAAAACTTGTAGAGCAAATGGATCAGTGTGTTTCCGAGAAGTGAGAGGAAACCAGAGCAACCCAAGAAAAGCCACACAGATAGTGGAAGAACAAGTCTGCTCCACACACAGAGGAAACACAGATCAAGACTGAAGCCCATACCCAGACCCTGGAGCTGTGAGGCAGAGATCTTAACCATTGAGCCTTGATATTACCCAGTCATTAGTCCCCCTGCTGCCCAACTGCTCAGCCAACCTGTTGCCTAATCAGTATTAGATTATAAAGGATAAGTACTCTGACTCAGGTAAGCCCATCTTCCACTGATGAATAATAAGGAGAACATCTCATTTTCATAAATGTAGATGGCTAGTGTAGAGTGATGATTTAAAATATATACTTAGTGGATTAGCATTTGATAGACCTTTTTTGGTGCACTACACTGTATCTGCTCTGACTACTTCACTGTTCAAGGTATTTTTCTGCCAGACTTGAGGGATACACTACCACTGATGAAAATTACTACTATAAAGATGCAGGCAGGTGGGATATATCCCAAGTGTTATAATTTATTGTAACAGTGAATTTTCCTGAAGAATATCATATTTTCCTCTTTGAAGAAGATATGGAAACTGGCCTCCTCCGAAGTAAATAAAGATATACTAAAGTTATGATTTCCAGACACATTTCTTTTTCACCAGTCTCAGTGTGGGTGATGTATGCCATTTCTCCCCATAGTAACGTCTATTCTTCACCTTTATCCTTTGTAAGTGGCTGCTTTTGCACTGTTGGGACATCCTCCTTGGGTAAGCATGATGAAGAATTAGAGGATGTAGGAAGTTTATATTCTTTTTAAGGTATTTCTATCTTGTATAGTGTGTAGAGCTTTCTTCTTAAAACTTCATTAAGCATCTTTCTCCTTACCTCCATTTTCAAGTCTAATTAAGTTTATCCTCAAAATACCTGATTCTAATACTTTATGACTTCCTACTTTAGTTGTTGTTGTTGTTGTCTTTTTCGGCTTTTCCCGGTTAGGGGTCACCACAGCGGAACTCCGGTCTGCTAATGATTGGCAGTTGATTTTTACATGCTGAGTTGCCGGCCCTAACGCACAACCTTAAATGAAGGTACGCCCATTCACGCATGTCTCCACAGAAGACGCTCTAGCTGAGAATCGAACGGGACAACGTCTTGCTGTGAGGCGACAACGCTACCACAGCACCACCACCGCGGATAGTAAATCTAGCAGGAAGTTCATAATTTTGCATTTTGTGTGCTGCCCCAAAACAAAATCAAAGAAATAAAATGCAGGTCTGCAAAGGCTCAGACTATAAGCTCCTGGATCAACCACATATACTTCAAAACAAAATAAAGTACTCCATAAGAATTTTATGCTGAGTGTTTTCATTTTATCAGTAAAAACTTCTTCAGATAAGTTCAGCAGCATTTAAAAACTGCTTATATAACCTTGTCTTGTCACCTGACCTTACACAACAGATTTAAACTGACAACAGTTATGCAAAAACAATATTATTGGAAAACATACTTAAATCAATTTAAAAAAAAACTTTTTTTGTGTAAAATTATCTTAAATCTTAAAATATCCCTTGTATAAATATCCCCCAGCTTGACACAGATTTTATAACATATCCACAATGTTTACCTTTCTAGTGCTTTTATTTATTTATTTTTTACAGCTTATGGAAGTTGTTCATTTTAAGTTAGTCCACCTACTAGCATTTAAAGTCAATTGCCAGTAAAGTTCTCTTTTTTCCAGTAACAGAGGCCAGGGCACTCCCAGTTTATTGTTATTAACTTTCTCTAAAATGACAAACTTAAAAAATGATGTTCAGGGTGAGCTTTTAGATATTTAACCAGAGCATTATTTTCATTTTTTCTCTTTAAATCATACATATGTTCATATATACGGTCTTTCAATTTCCACTCACTCTTTCCAATATAGTATCCTGAACATTCTTGGCATAAAGCAGTATAAACAACTCCCTGTGTCCTGACAGTTTAACGTACCATAAATATGAAATACATAATCTTTTATTTTAAAATGGTTACATTCTAATATGTATTTACAAGAAGAGCATCTTCCACATTTACTCATTCTGTTGAGCCTGTTATTATTCTGTCTAGTACCAAAGGCTTCAACAATGTTCTTTAAACTGTGACACCTTTTATACACTATGTGTGGCTTGAGTCCATTTTTTTCTAGGAATTCACTGTTCTTTCCCAGAATCTGCCAGTTCTTTTCAATGATGTTTTTAACGATATAACTGTCAGTACTGACGATTGTTATAAAATAGTTCCTAAAGTTTTGGCCCTCAGAATCCTTTTTTAATGCCTTGTAAAGGTATATAAACAGGACCATGTTGCTGCCTCTAGAATACTGCCACCGAAGAAGAGAAGCTGTAGTAGAATGAGCCTTTATACTTTCTGGAACTGGTTTACAATGAATGGGAATAAGAAAAGGCAAAAACTGAGGATAACCCTCAGGAAAGTCTGCTTTAACACTGGTTTTCCCTTCCTTGTCCCAATATAAGACACATGTAGCTGATCAGCTTTTCTAAAGGACCTGGTTCTTCTAAGATAGCACCCGAGGTGCCTATGCTTGTTCAGAGTATGCAGAATCCTTTCTCCCTGATTCTGAAGATCTGAATAGAACACAGGGAAATTCACAGCTTAATTCAAAGGGAACTCTTGACACAACCACGGCATGAAAGGGATTTATTCTTAATGAGACACTATCTCTGTGGAAGACCAGATAAACTTCACTCACCATAAGAGCTTGCAACTCTGATGCTCCTCTTGCACATGTCAGAGCAATGAGAAGAACAACTTTCCATGTAATGAACATTAAATCTGCTTGATAATGCAGTTGAAAAGGAATCACAGTTAAATTTTTCAGCACAAAGTTAAGATCTCAGAAAGGAGCAACCTGTTTACAAGGAGGTCTCAGGTGTAAAACCCACTTTATAAACTGTTTCTCTAAAACTTCCTTTTTTGCAAGGGGACAAGCTCCCACACCCCTCAGTTTACACATAGCATACATTTTCCCTACATGCCTCCACCTTATATATAATAACTTCATGATAACTATACCTCAGAAAAAAAATGAATATTCCAAGAAGTGGCCATCTCGGGCTTGCATTACAGGATCAGCTATAGCCATCCCAATGTTTATAACTGGTTGCCATCTATTAGCCTAGAAAGATAATCCTGCATGATGTGGTCAAGAAAGATTTTTGAAGATTTATCTGGAACACCATTTTCATCAGAAGACAAGAAACCCACTGTAATGGTTCTTGACTT
Source organism: Protopterus annectens (assembly GCF_019279795.1). Taxonomy (NCBI): domain Eukaryota; kingdom Metazoa; phylum Chordata; order Ceratodontiformes; family Protopteridae; genus Protopterus; species Protopterus annectens. The sequence goes on from NC_056735.1 coordinate 482,301,809, forward strand.
TTAGGCAGCGATTCTGCAGTGATGAATACGTCATCTAAATAAGGAAATATTGGAATGTCATTCAGTCTGCCATGAGCTATGACTAGAAGTAGGCACTTTGTAAACCCCCTTGGAGCTGTAGATGCATCAAAGAGTAATGCAGAGAACTAAAAATGTGACCCAGTCACAGAAAACCAGAGAAATTTGCTGAGGCATGACTATGGGAATGTCATGGTATGCATATTTTAGATCTAATGTTACCATAAAGGTTCCCTGGGAATGAGAGGTAACAAATTATGGGGGCTCATCATCTTGAACTTTGGAACTTTCGCATATAGATTTAGAAAGGAAAGCGCTAGCACTGGTTTCCAAGAAGACTCATACTTTACTACCAGAAACATTCTGGAACAGAATAGAAGCCTTTGCCCATTTCATTTAACAACACTTGTTCTGCCTATAACAACTCTGATTTTGAATCTCCAGTTCCCAAGAGCAGCAGATAGGTTCTATAACTCCTAGGGGGAGTAAGTACTGATGAACTAAGGAAAACAATCTGTTTTGAAGGTATAGCAGGAACTAACTTGAATGAAGGTATGTGTATCCAGTGTCAAGTGTATCCATCCTAAACTACTTTTAACACCCAAGAGTCTGAAACAATCTGCTGCTAAAGGGGAATGTACATCGCCAGTTTCTGGGACAGATTGTGAGAGATAGGGTGCAGAAGGGGTGTGGTAAACATGCTGGTATAATCATTCTGATCTAATAGATTGTACCTTGTTTACGAAAAGATCCTTGTTTCTTGTTATTCCCCTCCCGCCATTTCTTTTTGATCTCTATCTGGCTTGAAATGGCTGGGATTGTTTAATTGCTTCTTTTGTTTTTTAGATGGAAAGGATGATTTGGGAAATTTGTAAGGGGGGCATTTAAAATCTTGGAAAATCCCTGTACTATTATCCCTCTCTCATCAAATTGTTTGAGGAGATGGATATCAGGTGGGCCAAACAAAGTCTCCTTATATAAAGAATTTAAAATTTCAGACATTATCTCATCCGAAAAATTAAAGTTATGTACTCATCATTACTAAGCATCTGTATTGTTCCCTTTCATTCTTCCTCAACATATAGGTTATGGATACAACCTTGGATCCAAATCGGCCGCATACTATAGACTGTGGATCCAACTCTCGAGCTCCTTCCTCTACCCACAATACCCTAGTCCATCCCCAATACCTCAGATCGGGTTTGCTGCCATAAGGGCTTGAGTATATAATAGAAGAAGAGAAGAGAAGGTAAACCAGGGCTCAGACCTGGAACTATGTGTTCCAAAGGTTCTCTGGATCACTCCAGAAGATAACAGGACAGGTTAAGGAGGGAGGGTAGTTAAGGAAGAATGAAAATGGATAACACAGATGCCTAGTTATGGTGACTACATAACTTTAATATCTGATGTTGTCCTTTTCATTCTTCCTCAGTTGTATAGGACAGAGTCCCCAGCTACATAAATTTTGGGTGGCACTCATGGAAGGATATTCCGGAGAACTGCTGAACCAAAAGCAGCTCTGCTTCTGGAAATTATGTCCAATTTGTAATGAGTAATAAAGGTCTGAGCAATGGACCAGGTGGCTGCTAGACAAATATCATCAATGGAAGTTCGAGATCAGAAGGCAGATCATAGAATCATAGGATCATTGGAGATTACTAGGCTATAAACCCGGGAGTCATTTTAAGCCTAGCCATTTCATCCCAATTTAATACCATAGAAATGCTAGTCAGTACCCAAGACTGCATTTAATGATGACTGCTCATGTCCAGGAGGGTTGTGGGCTCTATGCCCGGTAAGAATTTATGGTGCCAGAGATAGAGATGAGGTGGCCATGGATCTAGTTGAGAAACCCTTAGGTGGTTCTGATAAGGAAAGGCCTTGCTGAGAATATATCCAGGAAATGCAATTTGTTATCCACTTGACTAATGTAACTTTAAAATTTGGTGAACCCTGCTGACTACGTGAAAAAGAGACAAATACCTGGTTCGTTTTTTCTGAAATCTTTTGTTCTGTTGTAAGTAGAAACATAGTTGTCTATGAACATCTAAAAGATGTAACATGTATTGTACCTTGTTTGAAAATTTTGGAAAGAAGACTAGCAAATGAATGGTTTGATTTATATTTGATTCAAAAGCCATTTTTGGTAGGAAAGAAGGATTGGTTCATAAAGTAACCCTGTCTTTTTGAAAAACAATGTATGGAGCTTTTGATGAAAGAGCCAGGAGTTCAGAAATCCTTTTAGCAGAAGTAATAGCAACTAAAAAGGCTGTTTTCCAAGACAGGAATTTTAAGTCAGTTTTTGCTGAAGGCTGTAAGATTTCTTTTTTTTTTTCAAAACAGGTTTATTGTTTTAACATATAAGAGAAATATCATAACAATTTTATACAAGTAATTAAAAATAGGTATTATTATAATATTCAACAAAACAACTAAAGTATTTACAAAGACATCCACTACAATCAGATCAATTAATTAAACTAAAATACCATGCTATTGAAATTAAAATTTTTTTAACAAATTTTGTAAATTATCCCATACAATAAAATAAGATGTTTTTCTGTTTGTTCTAGTCCTAATTGTGTTTATTTCCATATGGCACACTATATTCATAACATTTTTAAATTCATTGAACGAAGGAGGTGTATCTGAAATCCAATTTCTAGTTATTATTTTCCTAGCCACTGCTAGAATAGACCATAACAAGGGAAGCTTAACCTTTTTAACACTTGGAGGTACAGGTGTGTTGAATAATATAAGAGATTTAGAAATAATGAAATTATCTGTAAAAAGAGCCTGCAAAAATTCATTAATTGACTTCCAGTATTCTTTCAATTTTATACAGTCATAAAACATATGAGCCCAGTCAGCATTAATTTCTACATTACATCTCTTACATAGATTATCTTTATTATTTATTTTATTCATCATCAAAGGTGTATAAAAAGATCTATGTAAAAAAATCCATGTATAAAGTTTCCAGACAATGGAAGACGTAGTTCTATAAGCAGATTCCAATATATATTGTTTATCTTGTTGATTTGGTGGGTCCCCATTAATAGAAGTGAAATAATTCCAGTATGAATCTACACTGTAAAAAGTTTCTTGTCTGATAACTTTATGTATGTATGAAAGTTTACCTTTATCAGAAACTTTATGTTGTAAATTTAATATCAAGTAATCAATCAGTGTTGGAATAGATTCTTTAACAGTTATAGACATTAAATCAATTTTATTAATGAGATGTTGTCTAAAGGTCTGAACCTCTAACCAGCAAGTTTCTCTTAGATCAAATTCTTGTTTTAAGAAATCTAGATTTTTAACTTTATTATCAGATATCAACTGATACCAGTACTTTAGATCATTATCTATAGCTAAATGAGTTCCTTCAGAAGTAGACGACAAAAGCATACCCTGAGTATACATTATAGGAAATACAATAAAATTCCATTCCCTATACTTAGGGTGCATGAATATAAAGTTACGATAACTAATAATAATATTTAATGGGTAACAAACCATATGTTTAGGTGTAATAGGTGAAGTACAAAATTCCTTTAGTAACCATAAATAGAAGTTATGTTCTTACCATAACGTTCCATGTTAGTTGTCTTCTTCTCGCCTTCTTTCTTGCTGGATGGATGGGTTCGGAGCCGACCTCAGCTCCGACTCGGCCACTCTAAAAGCTCGAGAGTTGGTTCCACCGGCTCGAGGCTCCCGTTATATCCCACAATGCTAGGCGGTATTACCTCAGATCTCGTTTGTAAGCTAGGCCCAGCCAATAAAAAACTCCAGAACTACTGGAAAAGGAAAAACCCACCTCTATAAAAGGAAGGGAAGAAGGTGACCTGAAAACCTGATGAAGGAATATATGCACAGTATAGCATATACGTATATAGAATAGAGGTGGTAGAAAGAGAGGTCACAATCAAACTCCTCTAGGTCTGTCCAGGCTAGGGGGAAGGAGGGCGAGAAGAAGACAACTAACATGGAACGTTATGGTAAGAACATAACTTCTATATGTTAAGTTGTCCATCTCGCCTTCATTCTTGCTGGATGGGACCGTGTCCCTAGCACCTTGTCCCGGGTGGCCTATCGGAACAGACTCTTGAGAACAGTGGAACCAAAGTTAGCTCTATGTCTAGAAGCTAAATCCAACTTATAATGAGAAATGAAAGTGTGAGGAGTAGCCCAAGTAGCCGCTGCACAAATGGTGTCAATAGGCAGCCTGTCTTGGAAGGCTATAGAAGTAGCCAAAGCTCTGGTGGAGTGGGCCTTAGGTTTGTTAGGCAGCTTTTGGTGTCTAATTTTATAAACAAAGGAAATCAGAGATGTTAGCCATCTGGAGAGTGATACCTTCGAAACTGAAAGTCCCTTTCTGCCTTCTGCATAAGAGACAAACAACTGGTCAGTTTTTCTGATCTGTTTGGTCCTGTCCAAATAATACCTTAATTGACGATGGACATCTAGCCAATGCAATTTTTGTTCAGACCTGTTAGAAAAGTTAGGAAAAAACACAGGGAGGTCAATGTTTTGATTTAGATTTGCCGCAGAGGCTACTTTAGGTAAAAAGGATGGATTGGTCCGTAAGGATACCCTATCCTTATGAAACAATAGATACGGTGGTCGACTGCTGAGTGCATGAAGCTCTGAGACCCTTCTAGCTGAAGTAATGGCTACCAGAAATAGAGTCTTCCAGGATAGCAATTTCATTGAACAGGAAGCTGCAGGTTCAAAAGGGGGAAGAATTAAAGATGTGAGAACTAAATTAAGGTCCCAAGAGGGAGGAGGATTTCTTATAGGAGGTCTAAGAAGAAAAACTCCCTTCAAGAAAGCTTTGCAAAGCTTGTGAGACATGATGGCAGAGTCTGAGATGCCCACATGAAAGTTAGATATAGCTGCCAATTGAACTTTAAGAGAAGAAGGAGATGAACCTGCATGGAAAAGTTCAGCTAGAAAATCAAGGACTATTTGGATGGGAGCAGTGAAAGGATCTATGTCCCTTCCTTGAGCCCAATAGGCAAAACGTTTCCACTTACTAAGATAAATCTTCCGAGTGGAAGATTTATGGGAAGCTATCAAAATATCTCGAACAGAGTGAGATATTTGAGGAAGCCTGGCTAAGGTTGGAACTGGAGGAACCAAGCAGTGAGGTTCAGAGAGGGGAGGGAGCGATGTAACTGACCCGACTGATGGATCAAAAGATCTGGAACTAGGTCCAGATGCCAGGGTTGCTCCAACAGAAATTGATGTAGAAAGGGGAACCAAACCTGTCAAGGCCAGTAAGGAGCAATGAGGATCAATGAGGCCTTCTGAGCGATAGCTTTCTGTATCACTTGAGAGATTAGTGGGAAGGGAGGGAATGCATACAGAAGTCCCCGGGGCCAAACTTGGACTAGAGCGTCTCTGCTGGGCTGGCCTGGTAAGGGGAAGAGGGTGAAATAATCTTTGCACTTGCTGTTTTGGGGAGTAGCAAAAAGGTCGCAGCAAGGCTGACCCCACTTGAGAAAATTTTTCTCCAAAATAGAATCTTTCAGAGACCACTCGTGAGGCATGAGGATAGCTCTGCTCAACTTGTCCGCAATAAGATTGGACTTCCCGGGGATGGCTTGTTGGTCTAGGGGTATGATTCTCGCTTTGGGTGCAAGAGGTCCCGGGTTCATATCCCGGACAAGCCCTGGGCTTTAAGGGGTTGGGAGGGTGGCCTAATGGTTAAGGTGTTTGCCTTACAAACACAAGATACAGGGTTTGAGTCTCTCAAGGGATAACTGGCTAGGCTTAAAATGGCTCGCAAGGGCAGTTAGCCTAGTACTAACCTATGAACCTATGAACCTATGTGCGTTGCTATCAGAAACCGCTGAGAAGAAATCGCCCATTGCCACAGTCTGAGTGCTTCTCGACATAGGGGGTAGGACCTGGTTCCGCCTTGTTTGTTGATATACCACACTACAGACATGTTGTCCGTCTGAATTGCTATCGTTCCCAAGGGAAGAGAGTCTTGAAAGGCTTGCAACGCTAGAAGCACTGCTCTCATCTCTAGAACATTTCTATGCAAGTGGCGTTCGACTGGTTGCCAAATGCCCTGGACTGTTCTGCCCTGATAATGCCCCCCCCCACCCGATCAGGGAGGCGTCCGTTGTCAAAGTAGCAACCGGAGGGGGAAGGACAAAGGGTCTTCCTAGGAAGAGCTGGGGGGAAGAAATCCACCAAAGAAGATGATTCTTGCATGCTTGCGTAATCACAATGGTGTGGGACATCGGAAGTTGTTGGTATGACCATTGTGTGAAGAGCATCCATTGAAGGATTCTCATGTGAAATCTGGCTAATAGAAGTAGAGGGATAGCAGCCGCCATAATCCCCAGTACTTTTAGAACTAATCTGACTTTGACTCTGTTGCTGTGGAAGAGAAGGGGACCAGTTTGTGTATGTCTGCTATTCTTTGGTCTGTGAGTCTCGCAGACATGTTGACTGTGTCTAGATTTGCGCCTATGAAGGTAATAGCATGACAAGGCAACAAAACAGACTTTTCGCAATTTATTGAGATACCTAACTTCTGAAAATGCGAAGGTGTAGTCTCTGGCAAGTAGAAGAAGATGCTTGGTAGGAGCTGTGAGGAGCCAGTCGTCTAAGTAAGGAAACACCTGGAATCCTTGACGTCTCAGGTGAGAAGCTACCACTGCCATGCATTTGGTAAACACCGGGGCAGTGGTGAGTCCAAAGGGCAGGGCTCTGAATTGAAAGTGACTGGTTCCCAGCCTGAAGCGGAGGAATCTCCTGGAGCGCCTGTTCATTTTATATGATAGTACGCATCCTGGAGGTCTATAGAGCACATCCAGTTTTCCTTTCCCAATAGGGGTAGGATGGATTGTAGCGTGACCATCCGAAATCTTGTTTTCTTGACAGACTTGTTCAAGATACTGAGATCCAAAATGGGTCTCCAGTCCCCTGTTTTCTTTGGAACCAAAAAGAACTTGGAGTAGATTCCGGACCCTTGCTGGTCTGCTGGCACTGGCTGAATGGCTCTTTTTGCAAGCAACTTTGATATTTCCAACGCTGCTTGATCCCTTTGAGCGGGTGGAACATCTGGAAGGGATTTTTTTGATTGATCTGGAATGCGAAAGAACGGAATGGAATAGCCTTCGGAAATGATGGACTGTACCCACTTGTCTAGAGTTATGGATCACCAGGCTTCTGGGTACAGTGATACTCTTCCCCCGACTGCCTCCGAAGGTGGACAGTCGGGCAACACCTCAGGGGTGCTGGAAGGGCTTATCGGAAAAAGTTTCTCGATTGCCCTGGTTCTGCGGACCCCCCCTGCCTCTAGGGCGACGTCTACCATTATTGTTCCCCCCTCTGCCTCTAGAGGGGAACCGACTCTGTGCGTCAGGCAAAGTCCCTTGAGATTGTTTGCGGAACCACATCTTTCCACTTTTCTGGCCTTTGGGGTAAGGTCTAGAAGGAGTAGAAAAACGGACTCCGACGGCAGAAAGAGTTTTGCCATCTGTCTCGCACCTTGTCAAGGTTTCTTTCACTTGAGGACCAAAAAGGGATGATCCATCAAACGGGGAATTAGTGAAAGACGTCTTAAAGGGGTCCGCAAAATTGCATAGCCGCATCCAGGCATGCCGGCGTAAGGCCACACCTGTCCCTGCGGCTCTGCTCGCTCCATCAGCCGCATATGAAAGGAGGTGGATGGAGGAGTTAGCTATAGAATTTAGGGTAGCCAGCTGAGCATTCATCTTGTCCTGAAAACCCGCAGCTGTAGGGTCCTTCAACATCTCACTCGCTTCCTTGATCAAGTCTCTTTGAAGACGAGTGAAATGGCAGAGGTAGTTCAGCGAACGCATAGCAAATGTCGCTGACGAAAACATCCGCTTCCCGTACCTGTCCATAGACCTAGATTCCTTGTTAGGAGGATGGACAAGTACCGAAGGATCAGCTAGCTCCTTCTTAGTGGCGGCAGCTACCACCATAGCATCCACAGAGACTCCCTTAGTGAGAAATTGCTTATCTGCTGGTGCTGTGATAAACTTTGAAGGTCTCCTGGGGGTGGGGTCCACAGAGTCAGGAGCCGTCCAAGCCTTTTTAGCTACCACCTGCATGAGGGGGTCAAAGGGGGGGACACCCAGGAGGTGGAAGGGCGAGAGCCAAACGCCTCAAGATACACAGATTCATCCTCCGAAGGGTTAAGGGCTGGCCAATTTCCCCTCTGCTTCAGGATCTCTAGAATGTCTGCAAAGGAGACATCTTCAGAAGGGGAACGGGGGGAACCCTCGGAGTCCTCTAAATCTGTGTCAGAGGTGACAGACTCAGGTAAGTCTATGTGCTTCCTCTTACACTTTCTCTTCCTAGGGGGCTCCCCTGCCAATTCAGGAGAGGCCTCGGAAGAGGATGAGATCCCCACAGGGGATTCTTGAGGAGCTGGCTCTCTGCGGTCTGGGATGAGGGAGTGAGTAGACATAACCTGAGGCACCGAAGAGGGAGGGGCGGACGGAGCCGACTGTGGAGTTGAACCAGGTTCCAACACACTCCGCATGACCTCGAATGCACCCCTGTCAGGCAGAGCCAGAGGTCCCCGCTCCGAAAAGCTGAAAACCTCCCTTGGCACCGACAGCGATGGCTCCGAGGCCGATGTCAGAGCCGAACTCACCAGCGCCGAAGCACCGAGAGGGAGAGCGGGGTTGGACAAGGGTCCGATGCCACTCACCCCCTCAGAGCCGACGAGGGAAGTCCAGCGCCGTGATTCCTCCAAGGAGGAAATCGGAGCCGAAGACGGAGCCAAACACAATTGTATCAGTTCCGACGGTATCACAGTCTCTGGTCCGAAACGCCCCGGCTCCGAGCTCAAAGGAGTCGGAGGAGGAATATTTTGAGAAATAGGGTTGAGCATCGACTGATGAGTCGGGCTCTGAAGCATCTGGGCCAGTGCCTCGGACTTAAGAAGTTGACTCACTACCCTCTGAAGGTCATGGTCCGAAAGCCTCGAAGACCTAGAGGAGTGCGATCTATTGCTCCGTTCAGACATCAGGGGAGAAGCTGGAGCCGAATGAACGGAGCCGAGGGACGGTGACCTTGACCTCTTCCTAGATGTCGGCTCCGAAAGCCTGATCGGAGCCAACGTAGCAATTTCCAAAACCTCGGCTCCGGCCGGAGCCGAGGGAACCACCGAAGTGGAAGTTAGAGTCTCATCGGCTCCAGCCGGAGCCGATGCAGGAGCAGACTTAGGAGTCTTAGGTGCCGACTCAGAACCTGGAGCCGAAGACCTAGAAGCCTTAGAGGGTTTGCCCGAAGAAGCAGTCGGGGGACCCTCAGGCTTTAACAAGCCCCGTAAAATAAGCTTGTTTTTTCTTTCCTGCAGGACTCTAGGGCTGAAGCCATGGCATACAGCACAAGAGTCCTGCAGGTGTAAAGGTCCCAGGCAGTACACACAAGAAGTGTGACCGTCTGTCAGAGACATTTTCTGACAGCACTAGTCACATTTCTTGAAGCCTGAGACCTTTGAATCCTTGGACATATCAAGGAACAAGTGTAACCACACACAAGCACAAACACACTGATTACACTATACACTAAAAAAAACTAACTAAAACTAAATAAATTCAGATAGTTTTAAATTTATAAAAATCCCTACAAAAAACACATACACTCCAAGGGGAGATGGGAGGGCCCGAAAGGCCTAAGGGAAGAACTATAAGTCCTTGTGGTAAAAAATGGGAAAAGAACAAGAAAGAAGGAATAAAAATCCTTTAAAATAAGGAGAAACTGTAAGGAAAACTAATTTAAAGGGGTTTTGTAACTTTTTTAAACTATTTTCTACACTCACCTGAAGCCGGTTGAAGCAACACGTCTCGATAGCTGTAGCGGCAAACGAGATCTGAGGTAATACCGCCTAGCATTGTGGGATATAAGGGGAGCCTCGAGCCGGTGGAACCAACTCTCGAGCTTTTAGAGTGGCCGAGTCGGAGCCGAGGTCGGCTCCGAACCCATCCATCCAGCAAGAATGAAGGCGAGATGGACAACTTAACATCATGGAGTTATTTACAATCATATTTTTATGTGTTAAGGAGATTTTCATGAAGTGTATACTAATTAGCTCCCAATAATCTTTCCATTTTGTGACATATGACTGATCTATTAATAAAGTAATAACTTTTACAATAGAAGAGATAGTATATAAATTAAAGTGTGGAAAAGAAATACCCCCTTGAGACCAGCTATTAGTATGTTTCTTTAATGCAATCCTAGATCTATTAGGTGCCCATAAGAAATTTAACATTAGTGTGTTCAGTTTCTTGATAATTATTTTTGTAAGTGGAAGTATTATTGATTGTATTAAGTATAAAATCTTGGGGAATATTATCATTTTAATAATTGTAAGTCTCCCCTCCATAGTAAAAAACATATTATTCCAGGTATTAAAAAGATTTTGTATATTAAGAAAATTAGAAGTTATGTACCTACCATAACGTTCCATGTTAGTTGTCTTCTCTCGCCTTCTTTCTTGCTGGATGGGTTCGGAGCCGATCCTCGGCTCCGACTCGGCACTTGCTTAGCTTGAGAACTCCTTTTACCAGCTCGAGGCAACCCTATATCCCATGATGCAAGGCGGAACTACCTCAGATCTCGTTTGGTAGCTAACCTACCCTGCTAAGGACTAACCTAATATATTTAGGAAACCCAAGTTCATAATAAAGAGTCCTCTAATGAAGGCTCAGGAGGAAACAACCTGATAGGAACTCTTTGATCTGTCCAGGCCAGGGGGAAGGAGGGAGGGACGCAAGAAAGAAGGTGAAAGAAGACAACTAACATGGAACGTTATGGTAGGTACATAACTTCTAAATGTTAAGTTGTCAATCTCGCCTTCATTCTTGCTGGATGGGACCGCGTCCCTAGCACCTGTATCCCGGGTGGCTCAATGGAACAGACTCTTGAGAACTGTGGAACCAAAACTGGCTCTGTCTCTGGAGGCCAAGTCTAACTTGTAATGAGACACAAAGGTATGAGGAGTGGCCCAAGTAGCTGCTGCACAAATGGTATCAATAGGTAGTCTATCCTGAAAGGCTGTAGAAGTGGAAAGACTCCTGGTTGAGTGTGCTTTCGGTTTAGAAGGTAGTTGCTTGCCTCTGAGAGAGTACACATAAGAAATGGCGGAAGACAACCATCTGGATAAGGTCACTTTAGACACTGGGAGACCTTTCCTGTTTTCTGCATAGGAGACAAATAACTGATCCGATTTCCTGAATTGTTTCGCTCTATGCAAATAGTACCTGAGCTGGCGATGGACATCCAAAAAATGAAGCTTTTGTTCAGCTCTGTCAGAATAGTTTGGGAAAAAAACTGGTAAATCTATGGATTGATTAATATTGGTTTGAGACACAACTTTGGGAAGAAAGGATGGGTTCGTTCTTAAGGATACCCTGTCCTTGTGAAAAAACAAGTAAGGGGAACGGATGCAGAGAGCTTGAATCTCGGAAACCCTTCTTGCTGAAGTGACAGCCAGTAAAAATATAGTTTTCCAGGTCAATAACTTCAAAGAACATGAAGCAGATGGTTCGAAGGGAGGTAACATCAAGGATGCCAACATTAAATTTAGATCCCATTGTGGAGGAGGATGCTTTATCGGCAGCTTTAGGAGAAAAACTCCTCTCAGAAAGGCCTTGCATAGTCTATGAGACATAATGTTATGATCATGCAAGCCAACATGATACTTGGAAATAGCAGCCAGTTGAACTTTTACTGTAGATGAAGAAGATCCTGACTGAAAAACTTCAGCCAGAAAATCTAAAACAGAATGCACAGGAGCAGTAAAGGGATCAATATTCCTGGAATTTGCCCAAATGGAAAAACGTCGCCACTTGCTAGCATAAACGGTTCTGGTGGACGACTTTAAAGAAGCCACTAAGATGTCTCTGACCGAATCAGAGATCATAGGAAGCCTGGCTAGGGAAGGAAGTGGAGCAACCAAGCAGTGAGGTTGAGAGAATGAATGGCCCGGTGCTGTTGACCCGACTGGTGGATCAAGAGATCCGGAACTGGGTCCAGATGCCAGGGCTGCACCAGGAGGTGACGATGCAGAGATGGAAACAAGATTTGTCGAGGCCAGTAAGGGGCAATGAGAATCAATTTGGCCCTCAAAACGGTGGCTTTCTGAATGACTTGTGGAATCAAGGGAAAGGGAGGAAAAGCGTACAGAAGTCCCCGGGGCAATCCTGGGTTAGAGAATCTCTCAGGGGTTGGCCTGGTAGGGGAAAGAGGGTGAAAAAATCGGGGCACTTGTTGTTTTGGGGTGTAGCAAAAAGATCGCAACAAGGTGTGCCCCACTTCAGAAAAATCTGGTCCACTACAGATTGATTGAGAGACCACTCGTGAGGCATGAGAATGGATCTGCTCAGCCTGTCCGCCAAGAGGTTGGACCTGCCGGGGATGTGCGTTGCTATCAGAAACCGATGAGAGGAGATTGCCCATTGCCAAAGTCTGAGAGCTTCTCAACACAACGGATAGGACCTGGTCCCGCCCTGCTTGTTGATGTACCAGACCACGGACATGTTGTCCGTTTGTACTGCAATAGTCCCTACGGGAAGAAAGTCATTGAGGGCTTGCAACGTTAAAAGCACCGCTCTCATCTCCAGGACATTTATGTGCAGATGGTATTCTATGGGTTGCCACATCCCGTGGACCATCCTGCCCTGATAATGCCCCCCCCCCACCCGATCAGAGAGGCATCCATAGTAACTGTGGCAACCGGAGGAGGGGGAACAAAGGGTCGGCCCTGATGAAGAAGAGGGGAAGATATCCACCAATTCAGATGAGTCCTGCACGATTGTGTGACTAAGATTTTGTGCCTCATCGGAAGACTGTGGAACGACCACTGAGTGAATAACATCCACTGCAGAAGACGCATGTGGAAGCGAGCCAGTGGTAGAAGAACAATGGCCGCAGCCATAAGACCTAGAACCTTTAGTATCAGCCTGGCTTTGACTTTGCTGCTCTGCAATAAAATCGAACGTATTTTTGGATGTCCAGAATTCTTTGATCTGTTAGTCTGGCTAACATTTTGACGGTGTTTAATTCTGCGCCTATAAAGGTGATAGATTGGCAAGGCCGCAGAGAAGATTTTTCGAAATTCACTGAAATTCCCAAACTCCTGCATAGCTGCAGAGTGTAGTCTCTGGTCTGAAGAAGCTGACACCTGGTGGTGGCGGAGAGGAGCCAGTCGTCTAAATAAGGAAACACCTGGAATCCTTGACGTCTCAGATGAGCTGTGACCACTGCCATACATTTGGTAAACACTCTGGGGGCTGAAATGAGGCCAAAGGGCAGGGCTCTGAATTGGTAATGACTGGTCCCTAGCCGAAAGCAGAGAAACCTTCTGGAGCGCCTGTGAATCTTTATATGATAGTACGCGTCCTGAAGGTCTATAGAGCACATCCAGTTGTCCTTCCCAGAAAGGGCAGAATGGACTGAAGCATGACCATCCGGAATCTTGCCTTCTTGACAAATCTGTTTAGACTGCTCAGGTCTAATATTGGTCTCCAATCTCCCGTCCTTTTGGGGACCAAAAAGAATCTCGAGTAGACGCCGGATCCTACTTGGTCTGCCGGAACAGTCTGGACGGCTCTTTTTTCTAGGAGCTTTGAAACCTCCTGTTCTGCCAAATCCCTTTGACCGGGTGAGATGTCTGGAAGGGATTTTTGAGGTACGGGATACCTTTTGAAGGGGATTTTGTAACCCTCGGATATGATCGACTGTACCCACATATCTTGTGAAAGGGAATGCCAGGCTACTGGGTACAGTGAAATCCTTCCCCCGACTGCCTTCAAGGGTGGACAGTCGGGCAACACCTCAGGGGTGCTGAAAGGGCTTCTCAGGAAGAGACTCCCTGTTGCCCTGGTTCTGAGGACCCCCCCTGCCTCTAGGGTGGCGTCTATTATTGTTACCCCCTCTGCCTCTGGGGGTAAACTGACCACGTGTGTCCGTGTAGCTCCTTGGGCTTTGCAGAACCACATCTTCCTCCCTTCTGACCCTTGGGATATGGTCTGGAAGGGTGGAAAATGGACTCCAACGGCAGAAAGAGTTTTACCGTCCTGCTCACACCTGGTCAAGGTATCCTTCACCTGAGGTCCGAACAAAGCCGAACCATCAAAGGGGGTATTGGTGAAGGATGCCTTAAAGGGGTCCGCAAAATTACAAAGCCGCATCCAGGCTTGACGTCTAAGAGCCACTCCTGTGCCTGCGGCCCTGCTCGCTCCATCGGCCGCATAGGATATGAGCCGCATGGAGGAGTTGGATAAGGAATTCAGGATTGCTAGCTGTGAGGCAATCTTTTCTTGAGCCCCAGCAGCAGAAGGATCCTGGACCACTTCACCTAGTTCCTTGAGAATATCTCTTTGAAGCATGGTGAAGTGACAAAGGTAGTTCAGCGAACGCATAGCAAAGGTCGCTGTAGAAAACATCCGCTTTCCATACCTGTCCATGGTCCTAGAATCCTTGTTAGGAGGATGGACAGGTACTGAAGGATCCGCAAGTTCCTTCTTGGTGGCCGCCGCCACCACCATAGCATCCACAAAGACGCCCTTGGAAAGAAACTGTTTGTCCGTAGGGGCCGTAATAAACTTGGATGGTCTCCTGGGGACAGGTTCCACAGAATCTGGAGCTGCCCACGCCTTCCGAGCCACTACCTGCATAAGTGGGTCGAAGGCGGAGACACCCAGGAGGTGGAGGGGCGGGGTCCAGAGGCGTCGAGGTATACCGACGCATCCTCGGAGGGGTCAATGGAGGCCAATTCCCCTCTGTTTGAGGAGCTCAAGGATGTCTGAAAAGGAGACATCCTCAGAGGGGATCGTGGGAACCCTCCGACTCATCTAAGTCGGTATCAGATGTAGTAGACTCAGGGAGTCTGTGTGTTTCCTCTACGTCCTCTTCCGAGGGGTTCCCCTGCAGGATCAGGAGAAACCTCGGAAGAGGAAGATATTCCCAATGGGGAAACCTGGGGCGATGGATCCCTGGGCCTGAGAGCAAGAGGCTGGCAAGAGGCTTCTACAGGCACCAAGAGGGAGGAGCTAGAGGGATGGACGCTGACCTGGCTCAGGAGCCAGGACACTCCTCATCACCTCAAAGGCTCCCTCCCGAGACCGGAATATTCTGCCCGAGGAAATAGGAATTCCCAGCTCCACTGAGAGGGAAGGCTCGAGGCCGATGTCGGTGCAGAGCTTACCAAAGCCAAGCCCGAGAGGGAGAGCGGGTCGGACAAGGGTCCGATGCCACTAGCCCTCGAGCCGACTAGGAAACCCGATGACCGGACCTCCAAGGAAGGTCTCAAGGAGGAGATCGAGCAAGACGACGGAGCCGAAGGATGTATCGGTTCCGCCGAAACAGTCGCTGTCCCGAGAAGCTCCGGCTCCGAACTCTGGTGGGGAGTCTGAGGAGGAAGTTCAAGGGGTGAAGCAATAGCCGAAGTCTGCTGAGACGGGCTATGGAGCATTTGGGCTAGTGCCTGCGACTTTAGCAGCCTGCTTACCACCCTCTCTAAATCATGGTCAGACAGCCTGGAAGATCTCGAAGATCGGCTCCGATGACTCCGCCCGACAAAGAGGAGACCCCGGAGCCGAGTGGATAGATTCCAAAGACGGGGACCGAGATCTCTTCTTGGAGGAAGTCATCGGAGCCGACGTCCTATGGGTTCCAGATGGAGCCGAAGGCTTCTCGGCTCCGATACTGGATACTGTGTCGGCTCCAGCCGGAGCCGACAAGGCAACAGCAGATTGGGTGTCGGAACCGATCTAAACCGACCCTAGCTGAGAAGGAGAAAGATCGGCTCCGGCCGGAGCCGATCTCGACTCCGAAGGAGTTGGAGCCACCGGGGAAGGCTTGGAAGCTGTAGCCTAACCCCTGGATGGCTTGGAAGGCTTACTGGACCCAGGTTTCGTGGGTGAACCTTCCGGCTTTAACAAGCCACGGAGGATTAATTTATTCCTCCTTTCCTGCAGGACTCGCTGGCTAAAAGAGTGACACAAAGCACAGGAGTCCTGCAGGTGTAAAGGCCCCAGGCAGTAAACACAAGAAGTGTGACCGTCTGTCAGAGACATTTTCTGACAGCACGAGTCACACTTCTTGAAACCCGAGACCTTTACCTCTTTAGACATAGTCTAAGGAAAAAAGAGTAATAAAATACTCACACACAGACACACACACCAAAAACAGTCACACAAATTAATCTCCAAACACAGACACACAGATAGGGATTAAAAAGGAAGGCCTAAGCCTAACTGAAAATTTTTAAAACTTTTTATAAAGTAAAAATTTTTACTATAAGGGGAATAGGGAGATTGTATATACTATCCACTAAAAAGGGGGGAGATAAACCCTGACTAAAGCTGTTTGAAAACTCAAACTTACCTCAGCTGGCAAAAAAGGAGACCTCTTCGCAAAGCGGCAAACGAGATCTGAGGTAGTTCCGCCTTGCATCATGGGATATAGGGTTGCCTCGAGCTGGTAAAAGGAGTTCTCAAGCTAAGCAAGTGCCGAGTCGGAGCCGAGGATCGGCTCCGAACCCATCCAGCAAGAATGAAGGCGAGATTGACAACTTAACATCAGGTATTATAATTATTATATATAATAGATTTAATATCTTTAGACAGTATTATACCTAAATAAGTTATCTGACCTGAATTGGGTATATATTTAGTAAAATCACTAATGAGAATATTTTTTCGTGTATATATAGGCAGTATTTTAGTTTTTTCTTCATTGAATATTAAACCAGAAATACTTTTAAAATTCATCATGTTATCAAATAGAGACTGTATAGAAGAATTAGATCCTGCTGATGTAATTAGAACATCATCTGCAAAAGTTGAATTTTGGATGTTGTATTTTCATCTATTTCAAAACCCTCTATGTCAGTACTGTTTCTGATCAAATTAGCCCAAGGCTCCATTACTAAAGTGAATAATAGTGGAGAAAGTGGACATCCTTGTTTTGTACCTTTAAGAATGGGTATTTTTGTGAAACATATGTTCCTACCTTAATATAAGCCAACGTTCCTTTGTATAAATGTTCAATTAGATTTACAAATGCATCCGAGAAGTTTGTGCACTTCATTAAGGTAAACAGATAGTCCCAACTTACTGAATCAAATGCTGAACTTATATCAAGACTAATAAGTGTTAAATCTTTCTTTTCCTATTTGCAAAATCTATTAATGTTAAAGTTCTTCTTATATTATCAAAAGTATTTCTATTTACAATGAAGCCTGTCTGATCTATATCTATAATGCCGGGAATGATTGTCTTCAATCTATCAGCAAAGATATTCATAAACATTTTATAATCAACATTAAGTAATGAGATGGGCCGATATGAAGAAAATCTAGTTGGATCTTTATTAGGTTTTAAAATTGGCGAAATAAATGTATATTGCCAAGATGGGGGGGGGTTATTAACTCAGTTTGGGCCAAAATAAAACCTTATGTATTAATGAATATGTATTTTTAGAAAGGATTTTATATATCTCTGGTATAATACCATCATTACCCGGTGCTTTGTTTGATTTAAGCTTATTTATTTGTGTAATAACTTCTGTATATGAAATACTCTTGTCCAATAGTTTAATCTGTTGTTTATTAAGCTTTTTATTCATATTTGTGGTTATAAACTCCGTTATTTTATCTTTAGGTTCCATGTTAATATTATTATGGTTAATTTTGTGAAAGTGATTTCTAAATTCATCTAGTATTTCTGGTATACTAGAAACTTTCTTCTTTTTCCTTAGAGAAAAGATTTCTTTGATATGGTTTTGTTTATTCAACCTTTTTGTTTTATTTTTAAGTCTATGTAAGTATTTGGGGCTTACTGAATAAGACAAAAACTTGTATTTCTCTAAAGTTATTTTAACTTTATGAGTTAAAATTTCTTTGTATTTCTCATTTAGTTTGTTTATTTCTTCAATAACTTTCTTGTCCATAATATTTTCTTTATTATTATGTTTATAAGAGTCTAATTTACTTTGAATATCTAACAATTCCTTATCCCAAGATTTCCTTTTATTATTATACCATCTGATACTTTGTCCATATAGATATGATTTTAAGGCATCCCAAACATAAACAATGGAGACTTCAGGAGTGTTATTTATGTCTAAAAAATGTTTTACTTCTGAAAGTATATATTCTTTATAGTCTTTTAGTTGAGTTAAGTATGCTGGTATCCTTTTGATCTGAACATTATGAGTATTTTTTATCAAGAATTCAAAAACAATTGAATTATGATCAGATATAGGACATGAAATGATTTTGGAATTAATTAAATCTGTTACCATCTGGTTAGAAATAAAGACCCTATTTATTTTTGAATAACTTTTGTATCTGTTAGAAAAAAAAGGTGTATGGTAATGATTTTGAATCTATCTGATTATTAATATCATTCAAATGATAAGAATTAGCAAAATCCTTTAAATGTTTTGCATTAGATGTAATTCTTCTCTTTCCTATAGTGGTAGTATCACTTTCATGTAGTATACAATTAAAGTCACCAGTTAAAATAATATCTCCTATAGAGAATGATATGATCTTATCAAGATGATGTTTCACTGTATTAATACCAATTCCAGGTATCCAATATACATTAATTAAAGTGTAAGTCTTCCCATTAATTTGTATTGTAACCATACAAAACATTCCTTTGTCATCCTGATAAGACTTAATGGTTTTAGGAATGGGCATACTTTTATTCCATAAAAAAGACACTCCTCTTTTTTTCTGAGTGTGCTCTGAACTAACCAATACTGTATATTTGTTTGTGGCTAGTTTATCAATATCTTTTTTCAAGAGATGGGTTTCTTGTAGGAAGACTAAGTTGGCCTTATGTAAATTAATGTATCTTATTAGGCTTGCCCTTTTACATGGATTATTCAATCCATTAATGTTTAAAGAAATTCCTTTTAAAGATGTCATTTGGCATTTTTAAAACTTAAGAATCTTATGATCAAAATAACAAATAACAAGATAAGTAATGT
>NC_056735.1:482325837-482363337 GCF_019279795.1 Protopterus annectens
TGTAATGAAATTGGTGGAGCTGAAGAAATCTGCTGCTATCCTGTGTTCATCCTTGGCCACGCCCCCGGCTGTAAGATTTCTTGAGTTAAGCCTTGCAGTACTATTGTAAAATCCCAGGGAGGTAATGGATCTTTCACTGGGGGTCTGAGTGAAAGGTACCCTTTAGAAAGGCTTTACATAATTTGAAAGCAGCCAAGCAAGAAGCATTGTCTCCTGACTGAAAATTTGATATGGCTGCCAACTAGCAACTTCTTTAAAAAGAGAAACTAAAAACTCCATTACAGAAGAAATAGGGACAGTAAGGGGATTGATTTCATTTTCAGGGCCTAAATTGAAAATCTTTTCCACTTGCTCTTGTAAATTCCCTTAGTGAAATCTTTCTGTGAGGACAAGGGTATATCACGAACCAGCTGTTGAGCTATTAATGGGACTGGAGGAAAAAATGCAGTTAGTTTGATGGCTGGAATACTGGAATGTTTTATCCCCAAAAGATGTAACAGAAGGTCTGGAGTGGGGTCCAGTATCCAAGGAGGATAACAAATATGAGACCAATGGAAGGGGAATCAGACCTGGTGAGACTAGAAGGGGTCAATGAGGATAACCAAGCTCTTCAACCAGTTGTTTTTTTTTGTAAGAGTTTTGAAATCAGAGGTGCTGTGGGATAGATGTAAAGAAGACTGGAGGGCCAAGCATAGACTACAGCATTTCTTGGTGACTCCCCCTTATGGGGAATCAGTGCAAAGTACTTGCTGCATTTGTTGTTGTGGGGGAAGCAAATAGATCACAGCAAGGTTGGCCCCAAAGATGGAAAATTTTCTCTGCCACTAACTGATTGAGAGGCACTCGCGAGGAATGAAAATGGACCTGCTGTGCTTGTCCGCTAGTACACTGGATTTCCTCAGAATGTGCATTGCTGCTAGAAAGCAGTTGCAGGAGATGGCCCATTGCCACACTGTCATAGATTCTTGATAGAGGGGATAAGATCGAGCTTCTATCTTGTTTGTTGATATACCAGACCACAGACATGATGTCAGTTTGAATTGCTCTCATCTCTAGGACATTGATATGCAAATTGGTCTCTTGGGGACCACATACCTTGGACTGTCCTTCCCAAAAAATTCCCACCCCCACCCAAGTTGGGAGGTGTCAGTAGTTACTGTGGTTACTGGGGGAGACAGAGCAAAGGCGCAACCTATGAGAGTGTCGTCCAACTGGATCCACCACTGAAGATGGTTTCTGCATACCTGAGTGAGTCTGACTGAGTAGAAAAGAGGTTGTTGAAGAACAGACTACGGAACAGCTAGTGTCCATTGGAGAACATGTATATAATAACATGTTAAAGGGACTAATACTGTAGATGCTGCCATGGAACCTAGAGCCTGTAGTACCAGTCTGGCTGGAGGAGCAGGATAAAAAAGGATTTGCTGAATTTGAGATTTCATTGTGGCCACACAATGCATGGGTAGAGAAACAATATGACTTATTGTGCTGAAATGAGCATCGATGAACTCCAGGCTCTGTACCTGTAATAGCTTTGATTTGGAAATGTTGACTAATTCCTAGAGACTGGCAAATCTGGGAAAATAGTCCGTGGACTGTTCCAGAAGATGCTTGGTTGGAGTGATTACGAGCCAGCTGTCCAAGTAAGGAAACATCTGGAATCAAGTGAGCTCCTACGACAGCCATATACTTTGGTATACATTCTGGGGGCTGTAATGAGTCCAAAGGGCAGGACTCTGAATTGACAGTGATTGGCTCCCAGCTGAAAGCATAAGTCTCTTCAGGAGCATCTGTCTATTTTCATGTGATAGTATGCATCCTAAAGATCAACTGAGCACATCCAATCATCCTTGTGTAAAAAAGGTACAATGGATTGAACCATGACCACTCAGAACCTTGACTTTCTCACATATTGGTTCAGATTGCTTAGATCCAAAATTGGTCTCAGGTCCCTTGTCTTTTTTGGCACAAAAAGAACCTTAAGTAAGTTCAGAATGCTCTCAGGTCTTGAGGAACCTCCTGGATAGCTCTTTTCTCCAACAGCTGCTGAATTTCTTGAGCTGCAACCTCTAGGTGGAATGTCTGGAAGCTTGTTTCTCTTGGGAAGGGGTGTTTGGAAAAATGGTATAAAGTAACTTCTGGATATTATGTTTAGCACTCAAGAATCTTTTGTTATAGTAGCCCGGGCATCTACGTGCAAGGACAAATGTCCCCCAACTGCCTCCAGAGGTGAGGAGTCAGACAGCCCTTCAAGAGCACTGAAAAGATCTATCCAGAAAAGAATTTCAGAAGCCCTGATTTTGGGGGCCTCCTCTGCCATGAGGATGGTGTCTTCTATTTAGACTCCCTCCTCTGCCTCCGAGGGAGTTGTCTCTGTGTGAATCCTGGAAAGATCCCTGGGATTAACAGAACCACATTTTCTTGCCTTCTCCTTGATTCCTTAAGAAGGATCACTGAGGGGGAGAAAAGCGAATCCCTACGGCAGACAGGCTATTTCCTTCCTGTTCACTGCAGGAAAGCACTTCTTTCACAGAGGGCTAAACAAGGATGTTCCAAGACTTGAAAGGCTCTGCAAAGTCACATAACCACATCCAGGCATGACTCCTTATGGAAATGCCTGAATTGCCTACCCATGAGGTACCTTCTGCTGCATGTGAAATTAGCCTCATGGATGCATTTAATACACATAAAAGAGTGCCAGCTGTGAGGATGATCTTTTGTAATCCTCTGGAGACATGGACTCAGTCAGAATTTGAGAGTTCCTTAGTCACATCCCTCTGAAGTCTTGTAAAGTGCACCAAACAATTCAGGGACCTCAAGACATAGGTTGCTGATGCAAATACATACTTTCCAAATATGTTCAGCACCCCAGATTCTCTGTTAGGGGGGTGGATAGAAAAGCTCTGTTCTACGAGCTCCTTCCTGGTGGCTGCAACAATAGCCATCACATTAACAGGGACTCCTTTACTGCAATGTAGTCTATCTTTTGGAGGGGCTAAAATTTTGTCTGTTTGACATGGGATCAGTTCAAAAGAATCTGGTTGCTTCCATGCCCAGTATAAGACTAGGTCAATAAGCTCATTGGATAGGAGAGGCACCCAAGACGTAAATAAGCCAGAATCAAAAGCTTCCAGGAATACTGACTCCTCAGGAGAAGGGTTATTTGGTGACCAACCACCTTTTTGCTTAAGGATTTCCAAAATGTTTCCAAAGGAGACGTCATCAGGTGATGATCTAGGGGACCCTTCACCTTTGTTGAAGACAGTGCCTCCTTTTACACATTCTCTTTTGGTGAAACTCCTCAGTGGGATGGTCTGGAGAGGAGTCCAAAGAGAGGGGTAGTTTCTCTATGGGGACTGTCTGGATGCTACTTGGTACAGGCTGTCCCCTGTGGAGTAGGTCTGGTGTGATTCAGAGCTCAAAACCAAAGGGGCATAGGATGTAGGATCCAAGGGTATGTGAGAGACTGACTCTGTTAAATAAGAGAAGCCCCTCTCTGCAACCTCAAAGGCTGATGGACCCGGGGAAGCAGTGGCCAACTGCACCAGAGTTGAGATCTCCAAAGTATGCAAGCTATGACTGTGACTGGATTTGGGTCTCAAAGACAAAGCCAGAACCAAGCTACCTAATGCCAAGACTGCAAGGGGCAAGGAAGGTTCCTGCAAAATTGGAGTTAATCCTGGACCCATGGATCTGACACCAATGCTTCGGCTCTGAGACTCATCCCGTTCCAAGGGAACAGTACTAGAACTGGTCAGGGAGACAGTCGGGGGTTAAACACATTATTCTCTTTGCCCCTGACACTGGTACTCTTGGAACTTTCAGATCATGTGGCTCTGAAACTGAAGGATGAATTGGAGAAGGAGATACAATTGTATGGCAGGTGGATGGAAGGCTCATAAATCCAATGGGAGATGAAGCCAGTAAAACCCACATCTGGATCTGAGCTCTGAGGAACTTTCTCATCATCCTCTCCACTTCCTCTTCAGACAGACGTCTGGAGGACCTAACAGATGAAGTTGTAGACTGATGGCTGGAGTGCTTCCTTGTAGGTTGCGTAAGAGGGGAGTGTAGCCGAGGAGATATAAGGTCTAAGATGAACTCAGGAGAATGACTTCTTGGCATCTGAGAAGTACCTGAGATGAGATCTGATGGTTTCAGATCTGTGGGTAGACAAGGAGGAGTACATGAAATGGCTATCAGATCTGAAGGCTTAGGATCCATAGATTTCCTGTTTGTCAGATCTGAAGACCTCCGTTTTTTTTTTGTGGAGGCTCTAAAGAAGTTGTCTCTGGAGACTTAGGCACAACTCTTTTTATGTACTTCGATGGAGCCTTGGAAGATTTGCTGGGGGTTTGAGCCCCAGAGGAAGTGGAAGAGGAGGGAGGTAGTAACCATCTGAGGACTAACTTTGTTTCGTCTGACAGTCATTGCCCTGGAATTGAACACTGCACAAATGGTACAGTTTGTACTCAGGTGTGCTGCTTCTAAACAATAAACACACTCCCTGTGGGCATCCAAATTCAGAATTTTGTGCCAATAAGAAGTGCATTTTTTAAACCCTGTAGGCTTCTCAGCCACAGTCACCACTGCAAGCTATAGAACAAGAAAGGAAAGGAGCAAAGAAAAATTTTTTTTAAACTATAGAAAAAGATAGAAAAACTATCAACAATGGTAATCCTGTTAAAAAGGATAAGAAAAAGGACAAGAGAAAGGAAAGAAAAAGAGTACCAACAATGGAACTTAAGAAAATAAGAAAATTGCTTTAAACAAGTAATTAAGCTATTGGAAAGAAAACCTGAAAAGTTAGAGGGAGGAAACTTTTAATTTAAATATAATTTAAATATAAGCAAGACATATATTTTAGAGAAGAAAAAATACTTGCGGCTAACCAAGAAACCTATACGAAGTGTTCACAGAGAGGATCCACTTCCGTACAAGATGGCAGAAAACGAGATCTAAGGTATAGAGAGAGGAGCTCAAGAGTTGGATCTAAAGTTTATAGAATGCAGCCAAGTTGGATATGAGATCAGATCCATAACCCAAACTTTGAGGAAAATGAAAATGACATCATCAGATCTTATGATTATGTATCGTCTACTCCGAGGTGATCTCTGCTTAACATAGAAGGCCATGTCAAACTCAGAACTGTTGGGCATGCTACACTTAAAGAAACCCCAATCTCTCAGAGCCACACGCTCCAAGGATCTAAACCTTGTCATCACAATCAACAAAACATGCTGGAGGGATAGGTTCCTGACCCAGAGACTCCCCAGACTCTGGAATAGACTGCCCAGACATGTCAAGCAGAGTGCCTCTTTGCCCCTCTTCAAAAGGAACCTTGATGACTGACTGGGAGAAAGGAAATTCACCCCGGGGATCACGTCAGTCGCCCTGCTAGACAAGGGTCCAGGGAAGTAAATAGTGTGGGAAGAAATAGCCAGGGAATTATTATGGCTAGGCTTGTATAGGCCCTAGGGCCGATAGCATAAGTACCAACCTATGAACCCAGGCATATCTCCTCAATAATGCAGTATTAGCAGTGACTCTAGATACAGTATCTGCACAGTCATATACACTCCTTAAGGCATGTTTTGGTACTTCAGAAATGTTAGAAACAATGGAATTCAGATAGGCACTACCTTCAGGGGGACATGTAGTACAAAATTCCCACAAATTGTCCACATGAGTATAATAGTTAAGAATTCTATACAGCAAAGTGTAAGAAAATATTCCCTTACCAAATCTATCAAATACGTTTTCTTCTTTATTCACTGGGGAAGGATTGAAGGACACAAAGAGTCTGCTCCAAGATGGCAAAAATGTGGATATGACAGCAGGGTCAGACCTAAGGTAGGAAACCAAATTCTTGTTACTTTGAGAAACTTTATAAAGCCTGTTTGGTTTTCTGGGGAACTGAAGGGTGAGAAATAGGGATGTTAAAGGCAAAATTAAACACCCCCTCCAAAGCTGTTACTAATGGTGAAATGGGAGTGGAATGAGACATATCTACTTGTAACATATCATATCTCTTCAATTTAAGAGGAGCCTCCATTTGTTACCATAAAAAAGACTTAATTCATTCTGGCTATAGTCCAAGAAAAGGAAATTTCCGCCAAAGGAGGTTGTGACTGAGGGCCAAGTTTTCTCTGAATCACAGACCTGGGTTTGGGAATCTGCAGGTGAAGAAGCCTTTTCGCCTGTCTATGAATGAATCCTCTGATATATCTTCCTCAGAAATGTTTCTGCTGACATCTTTTTCAGGTAAGGATTTTTGAGCACCAGAATTAACAACTCTTGTAACTCAACATCTTAGCTAAGGTAAGATAAGAAAACCATTTTTTAATATTCACCATATCTTCAGATGAACAATGTTTAACTTTTTGAATTTTCTTTGCAGGTACAGCTGATGTTCAACATAGAGAAGCTAGTTCTGCCACATCAAGAGGTCTCTTTCCCTGGATATATCGAGCAGTAACTTTCAGACTGTCGCCCTGATCTAGAAAAGATAGTTATTACATGCACAGACTGGAAAATGGAACAGTCAAAGAGAACATGGCTGATCCCTGATTCATGATGGCTGAAAGGTCTCCACCAGAGAAAGCGGAGAGTTAAGTGAGTGGCCTGAGGAACAACTAATGGCCACTGTAGAATCATCCACCATAAACTGTGGCATTGACTGAGCCTGCAGAGTCAGCAAGGCCTCTTTGGTAAGTTGTTTTTTTTTTTTTTTTTTTTCTTTCTAGTTACAGAGATAGACCAGCAGGAGTGAGGTAAGGATTCTTGCTGTGACCAAGGAGGATGGTTCAAATGCTATATGCTTCACTGGAATGAGTCAGTCTGATGGTGAGTAGTTAAATAGTGTTCACAAGCAGCACACTTATACCTACAATCACATACACAGTCCCCAAAACACAGTTCTGCATAAGTAGCACACTAAATTCATGTCAGGAACCACTTCTCACCAAATTTAGTCTGACAGGAAAAAACATAGCAGGAAAGTTGTCACACAGTGAACACAAGAACTAGCATACCCTATAGTACTTCATGCCCAAATAAAACACTGCCCAGTAATAAACTTTTAAATAATATCCACAAAGTTTACACAACCAGTATATTTTCCACTAAAAAGTCCCCCAAATAAGCAAAGTTAAAATTAGCGGTCCCTTACAGGAAACTGCTAATAAGCCCCAGTAAAATAAAATATAAATGTATTTATTTATTGACTTATTTTTGTTAAGGGTAACAGTTTTGGTGAAAGGACAAACTCATTTGCCAGAACTAAAGCTGAAGGCTGGATACTGCTCCTATGCAGCCTCTGAGATGCTTCTTCGTGAAGCTGCAAGAAAGTATTTAAGATTTTTCATTCTGACTGCAGAGTTTCCCTCCACAGAGCTGCACAATCAACAGTCAGAGTGAAGGTGTGAGAGAGCTTTTGGAAGCTGTCCAGTTGTCGTGTCTTGGGCAAACCCAACCTATACAGCCTAAAGCTACTGCAGCAATAGGATGAACATTGAAGTTGATGTCTGGTAACAGCGAATTTACAGAGGTCACATGCCCATTAATAGTAGAAACACATAGCCAAGAGATGTGCATTGCTTTGTATTAGCAGAAAACAAGTACTGCTGAAGAAATCTATAGGATAACAACTGACTGATGAAAATAAAAGAAATTATCAGTGGTTATATACATAGAAAACAATTTTTCTTGAAGGAGAAATTATTACTGTGAATGCAACATAGGATAAGTAGCAGGAGGCTAAAGATCAATGTCACATTGTAGGTATAAGGGGTGGTAATACCATTCACTCAAAAGATACATAAAAAGCTTTAACTTAGGAGAAAGTAGGCACAAATGTTCTAGACTAATTGACCCTGACATTTCACTTCTCACCTGAACATTATTCTGTATTATTCTGCATGTATCATTCCTACAAATTCCATTTATTTCTATATAGTTTGTTCTTTACCTTTTCTAAAATTCCTACCTGTAGTTATTTTATCTGATTTACAACATTCAATGGTTCAGTTATTGTTGGTTTAGATTTTGATTTCTAATAAATTATTTTTTTCTCAAGCAATAGTATTAACTTAGTAAGCCCTTAAGGTGAGGCAATTCAGTTTCTATATGCCAGTTCAAAAGAATCATTTTCTTATTAACAATTATTTGCACCATCATAAATTTCTGATAAAGTACCCTGCAGAGAATTTTTAAATTCTGCTAGCTTGTTACATTCCCAAAAAAATACTTAAACATAACTCAACATTAATATGTATGGCCTCAACAATAAATAAGCTCTAAGTCACTACCCAAAAATCTTTCTCTTATGTAGAAACCTGGCTCAAAGAATCAAACTTCTTACTCAACCCCAAGAAATCTAAATTAATGCATTTCACCTCAAAAAGATGCCAAAATCAAAAGCAATATTTTACCATAAAGTCAGCAAATAACACTGTCATTGAAACTGTAAATCACAGTAAACTTTAAACTTATAGGCATTATAATAAATGACAGTCTCAAATATGACGATCATATACTGCACACGCAGTGGTGCAGCGGTTAGCGTTGTCCCCTCACAGCAAGAGGTTCTCTGGTTCAATCCTCGGCTGGGGTGCCTTCTGTGCGGAGTCTACATGTCCTCCCTGTGGCCACATGGGTTTCCTCCGGGTGCTCCGGTTTCCTCCCACATCCCAAAGACATGCTGTAGGTGAATTGGAAACTCTAAATTGGCCCTAGGTGTGAGTGTGTGCCTTGACACCGTTAAACTCCACTGCCAATCATGAGTGGACAGGCGATCCGCTGTGGCGACCCCTAACTGGGAAAAGCCAAAAGAAGAAGAAGATACTGCACACCATTAAATCTACACACCAAAAACTTGGTTCCCTTTATAGGATCAATGGATTCCTTACAGATACCGCAAACAGAACTCTAGCCACCATCTTCTTACTGCTGACTTTCTTATATACCATTCCTATTCTAACAAACAAACAATACTCAAAAAAAAAAAAAAAAAAGAAACTTGCCTCCTGCTACAATAAAAATAAAATAGCAAAATTTACCACCAGTCTCCCTCACAGGACCCACCATTGTCTTAGCTTAAAGCAATAAAACTGCCTTGAACAGCACAACTGTCTAACATATTCACAGCGGATTACAGCACACACACACTCATTCATCATCCAGAAAAATGCCCTATACTACAAAACGTATTACTACCCTATCATCAATCAAAGGACCCATTACTTACAAATAAGTCACATAATGTTGCAGGAGACTTGCTGTACTCTCAATGCATTGCTAAAATCTGGAATAGTATCACCATGCAAATAAAACTCTCCTAACAAACTCAGTAGTTTTAAACCACTGCTTAAACAACATCTTAACCAATAGTGGTCCTGTATATGCTCATCACATGCTTAAAATGTTTTCACGGTACAATACTGTTCAAATACTCTCCTTAAACATAATATTATCAACCTCTTACTGAAAAGACAAAACAATTTTATACATAACTGCTGCCTGTACAATCCACTAAGTTGGATGTGTGTTTTCTCTTTAGTAGCTTCCACCTCTGAGAAATCTTAGAATGTATATGCATAAATGTAAAAAGAAATGTAACTACTCTGTCTTTGACTGGAACTTAGTATAATGTAATGTAAAGCAAATGGAGTTTTTCTCCCTGGGTCTCCACTGAAAATGTGTATTATCCACTCAGATTTTTCCGGTAAAAAAAGATACAATAAATAAATTAATAAGTATGCCAGATTACGCCTCTCCTTTCCATCACAGCACCAGCATTTGCTATCCATGCAAGGAAAAATTTTCAGAGCCTGCTTGTGGTATAAAATACCTATGTAAACACCGGAATGCAAGAATCCTAAATCTTTTACACTTCGCTGCAAAACTGAGAATCATACAAATGTCCTCCCACTGTTCTTTTGTATATTGTCTTTCTAATTTCACTTCCTAGTTTTTTTCTAACCTCTTCAGATAGATTCTTATATTTAACATGCATTATTTTATATCACCTACTAATTATCCCTTTTTAACAGCAGCTTCTTTTCTAGATATATAAGAACTTAACCAGAGATGTTCTTTCAATTAATACACTTACTGATTTTGACCCACCTGTTGCTTGGACACGACGTGATGGAGTTACAACAAACACAGTTTGAGGACGAGGAGCAACAATATGTTTTTCTGACCCAGAAGGTGTTTTTGGTATTGAACTGGGTGGTGGTGAAGGAGCACCTGCATTGTTAACATTCACTGGAATATTAAAGTCATATGCTGCCACCTGAAGACAAGACAAACAAGTTAGGAGTTTCACTGCAGTCAAAGAGAAAATACATTTACCACAGATCAGCACATAAAGTAGTTATCTAAATAAATTAAATGCTTACATACAAAGGGAATTAAAAAAGTAGAAAAAAATATGTAAAATATGCAAGTAATTATATTATTATGTAACGGGTTTATTTCAAAAACTCCTGTATATCTACAAACCATCTATTAAATCTGCTGGGTTTTGTCTGTACTCATACAATGTTGCTATGGCATGGAATTCCTTACTTGGGTCCATCATATCTATACCCTCCCTCCCATCTTTCAAAACCACTCTGAAAGAGTCTCTGTTCTTGTTCAAAACTAGGATAAACTACATATCTAAATGTAAACAAGTACGTTTTCATTCCTTATACTTCCTTAACTCTCCTGTCTTCATTTACTTCCTTACTTCTATTCAAATTCTCTTCCCTGACTTTCTCTCTAAGTATACCACAAGCCTGTTTCCCTCACTTCATATTGCAATTCCTGTTTGTATTAAACTAACTTACCTTTAATTTCTCTACAAACTATCTAAAATGTCTCTAAATATTAAATGACTATCCTACAAATTGTATTGATTCTTAACCAATGTTTTTATATTATGTCTGATTTGTTTTAAATAAGCTGCAGATGCTTTATTTTATTTTTGAAGCTTGTTAAATTATTGTTCTTAAAATGTTTTGTAATAATTTGGAGCTTTTCTCCCTGGACCTCTGCTAAAAATGGGTTTCTACCCAGTTGGACTTTCCTGGTAATCAAATGTCAATAAATAAATATTTTTTGAAGAAGATACAGATACAGCTTTTCCTGACACTCTACAACCTAAATATAAATAAATATACCCAAACCTAGCAGTTGCAACTTATATGTGAACATGCATTTACATTATTTCAAATGCTGTAAGTATGCAGTATGTATATTACATGACATATTACACATTCAGATACTATATATATATATATATATATATATATATGTATATACATATACATATATATATATATATATATATATATATATATATATATATACATATATACTAAAAGCTGCTAGAGCCACTGTTGTGGTTAGGGGACCAATCAATCCAGCCTGGACCACAACACAGGGTGATCCATGACAAACAACCAAAATCTTCCAAGGATGATCCCTAAAACCTCTACTCTAGTTTAAATAGCATTTATAAAACAGTTTTTGTGACCTTGAGTGATCCAAGTTACCATTGCTATGTTACAGGCTATTAGTGAGGCCGACCAGCTACAGAACATGTAGTCCATCAATAAAGATAAGAAATCTCAATCAGCCAAATCAAAAATAATATGAAAGATCCAAGACACAGAAAAACAGTTGAGAAATAATTCAAAAATCTGCCAAAGAAAATAACACAGAAAGAATTCCTCTGGAGTACTCAGTTCTGGTATTAATTCTTTTTTTTTTATTTTGGGTTCTGCTTACAGGATAGATAAGTGTGTATAAGAGATATTAGGGGTCATCCTTGGAAGACTTTTATCTCACTCTCTATATATACATATACACAAACACACACATATAAATATATATATATATATATATATATATATATATATACAGGACACACACACACACACACACACACACACACACACACATAAAATATGCATTATTTAATAATCCAACTATAAAATTATCACAACATGTGATACCAGGTACAACACATCACACACTACTATGCATGTCCAAGAACACTCCACACTCAAATGAAAGTCTACATTGGGGTGAGAGTATATGTGCATGTGTCTGCAGGTTAGGTAAAGGAATTAGTATATAGGTTCATTGTTTCATAGGTAATACCAGGCTAGCTTTTTAAGCCTACCCAATTTCCCTTTTTGCACTTAAAATAGCTTTTCCTATTTGGTTACAGATTGACTTTACCCATCTCATGGATGATAATTACATATTACCCCAATGAGAATAACTGCTATCATACCATAGATCATTTGAGGGGACCCATGCATAAAATAAAGCATTTAGGAGATGCCATTCGTAGTACAGTGGGCAGTCCTAGGGTACAATTTATGTTTCCCATTCTTAAATCTAAGTTCCACTTCAAAATGAACAGGGATGAACTTGGTTTTATGTAGATGGTGAGTCTGTTCCACAACAGCATTTACAGCACATATGTATGGGTGTTTGCAGGTTAGGATTTGGTAAAGGGAATAGACTGAGTATTGTGTGCATCTGTGAGTTAGTGTTGAGTGTGCAGGTGTGTATGTGTATGGTCCTGTGCAGTGGTAGTATTATGAAAAGGGTATTTCTAAGGTAGGGTTTAGGGTTAGGGTTAGAAGTAGCACTCATTACTAAGGCAGTGCAGGGGAGCAAAGTTAAAAATTCGAAAGTATCCAGGTTTTTAATACTTTTTATGTTATTCTTTTATTTTTACCGTTGCTGACCAGATTTGTCCCAATAGGCTAGAATACTAATTTCAGGGGAAGCTGGAGGTGGCATTTACACTACTAGGAAAAATTTGGCTAAGGCACTGGGGAACTTCCCCTACTACAATATGGATGTGGAAACTATCATATATAGTTAGTGCATATAGCATGCCAAGAGAATCAGAGGAACAAATTCTTGAAATTATATTTAAATTATTTTGGAGGTCTATGTTAAATCCAGTTAAAAGAAGGGTATTGTACATGCATAAGGAGGATTGTGGGTTAGGTTTATTGAATCCTATAGTATATGGAGCCTCATTGAATCTACATAAGGTGTTGAAATAGATAAATGGAAAGGAAAATAAGTTGACAACAAGAATATTTAAGAAGAAATATAAGAGAGAATGGACTTTAATAAAAATTAATAAAGGGGAGAAAGAATGGAGAAATGAAGAAATAAAAATGTATGAAGAAAAAATAAAATTAAAAATAGAAGGAATAAAAGAAAATAGGAAAATATGTTATAAAATATGATACAAAACTATTGTGTGAATCCATGGGAACATTCAAGAGAGGAAAAGGTAAAGGCTATAAAGCAAAGAAATAAATGTGGCATGAAGAATGTCATATGTCAAGAAGTCTTGTGGAGGGTATAAATGAATAAGTTATCAGTAAAAAGAAATATGCCTTATAGAAAGTAAATGAAAGGAAATGCCATTTTTGTGGTGAGTCAGAAACAGAGCATGTTTTCTTCACGTGTAAAAATAAAATTAAAAATTTATAGGAAAAAATAATAGAAAATAAACTTGCAAATGCATTACAAGATTATAAACATATAAATATGGATATGATTGAATATGTTTTCTATGGGAAATATATTAAAGAATATGTTAGTAATTTGGATAAAAAATGTTTTGCATTATATGGACAATCTAGAATGAAAGACTGTGTGAGATTATGTTAAATGGAGAGTGGATATTACCAAACATAATATGAATGATTAAATGGCGGTTATGGAAAATAGTGGGGCTCTATACAAATGTAACATTTTGTTTGCAATGGAGGAACGTAGACCTAATGTAAATTCTTTGTAAATATGTAAATTGTATATAGTTGCATAATAAAAAACATATACTCATCAATGTTGTGAGTGGAACCCATTTTGAAGAAGCACTTTCCAATTACAGATACTGAAATTCTCCCCCCAGGCTACAACATAATTCATTCTGATAGGCTCAACAGAAAGGGCATCGGTGTTGCATTAATATATCAAAACTCCCTAAAACTGACTTCTTACCCCAAACCAGTCCCTACCTTTCAAAATTTCTCCTAACTCTTCAAATAAACAACAATAAAAACCTAACTATCACAGTTGTCAATATCCCCCCAGGCCAGAACATTCCCATTCCCATTTTAGAAGAATTTCTATCATGAATAAACCTAAATGTATCAAATGATACTATAATCCTAGAAGATACCAATATTAATTGGCAACATCTTACCTCCAACTACCCAACCAACAGCATAAATTTACACAGCTTTACTCAGCTTATCAAAACTCCCACCCATGGCCTATCTACAGGGTCAGAATCTATCTTAGATTGGATATTAGTTACCCACCCTCCACAATTACTCAAACTCTGGCACCCTACCCAACATACTAAGCGACCACCTCCCAGCATACACCCACAGGACTCATCCTCATATAGTCAATACACACTCCTATAAAACATCCAGAAATCTCACCTACTTTGACCAAAATAAATTCTCAAGCATTCCAAAAACCATAACTGTCTCCCACTAAAAACCCTCCCCCTAGACAAGGCAGTTAATTACTTTAATAAGCTCTTCTTGGATACTCTTAATAGCTTTGCCTCATACGTATCAAGCAAACAAAAGTGAATCGCGCCCCATGGCTAACAAAACTGACCAAACAATGCATCCTTCATACAGACAAGGCATGGGGAACTTAGCAAAAAGATATAACACAACAAAATGAAATTAATTTCAGACAACTAAGAAATAGAGCCAAGAAGCAAGTAATGCAAGATAAAAAAAAAAACTATTTCTCCTCTAAGATAAGAACCTCACAAAATAATCCAAAGAAATTCTCAAATTCAGTCTCCACCCTTCTCAACCCTGGAACTCTACAGAATCCCTCTCCTGCACCTGATAAGACCCCTAATCAAATTTCCCATGACTTTAATACCCAATTTATTACCACCATTCCAAAATTAATCAAAGATGCCTCAACAAGCCCAAACCAATACTCCCAGAATACAAATAATCTCATACAAAATGACAACGCACCACTCATTCCTGACAAAAATTTCAATCCTTCCACAACTCACTCATTTTCTATTCAACCAGTACCCACATCTCTCATATTTAAACTATTAAAAAAACTCAAACCATGCTCTCTTTCCACAGTCAACCTTCCCCCAGAATATTTACAACTAGCAGCAAATGCAACTGCATATCCAGTTACTATTCTTATAAACCTCTCTCTCGCAGAAGGATACATTCCACATCTATGGAAAAAATCTATTATTCCACTACATAAAGGTGGAAACTCTCCTGACCTCTCAAAGTATCGCCCCATCTCTATACTTTCCCCACTATCCAAAATCCTTGACAAGTGTGTACACACAAAATTACTCAAGTACCTCATTGATAATAATCTTCTGTCTCCCATTCAACATGGCTTCTGCCCAGAGCACAGCACTATTACAGACCTGCTCTCTTTCACCGATACTGTCAACAAAGCCTTAGATACAAATCACCCCCACTTCAGTAAGCCTATTGGAACTATGTAAGGGTTTTGACACATTATCGCATACTAAACTTCTGATCCAATTAACAAAACTTGGCTGCGCCCCCAAATCCCTCAACTGGTTTACATCATACCTAAACAACAGACAACAATCTGTAAAGTGGCATAACGTCCAATCTGATTATCTGTCAGACAAGATAGGAGTCCCACAGGGTTACATTCTGGGACCATTACTCTTCAATATCTTTATTAATGACCTCCACAAAGTCTCTCAACTAGGTAAAATTATCCAATACACTGACGATTCGACAATAAAGTCTACTTCAAACAATTTATCTGACCTCACAGTTAGTCAAAATGCTTTTACAGAGAGTGAAACATGGCTAAACAATTCACAACTGCTACTAAATGCCAAAAAAAAGTCTGTTATTCTCTTCAAAACCACCAGATATAGACTTCAAAATGTTATCTAAAGAAAGAACTGAAATAGTAAAATCTACCAAACTACTAGGCATTACAATTGATGACAAACTCACCTTTGAAACACACATTCTCAACGCAATAAAGAAAAATAGAAGTTATGTTCTTACCATAACGTTCCATGTTAGTTGTCTTCTTCTCGCCTTCTTCTTGCTGGATGGGTTCGGAGCCAACCTCGGCTCCGACTCGGCCACTCTAAAAGCTCGAGAGTTGGTTCCACCGGCTCGAGGCTCCCCTTATATCCCACAATGCTAGGCGTGAGTTACCTCAGATCTCGTTTGTAAGCTAGGCCCAGCTTATACTAGTAACAGAATAACTATAAACAAAGTCCACCTCTATAAACCAGGGAGAAGAGAAAGGTGACCTACATCCTGATCCAGGAAAATATGCACAGCAGCATATACCTAAAGTAAGAGGTGGTAGAAAGAGAGGTCACAATCAAAACTCCTCTAGGTCTGTCCAGGCCAGGGGGAAGGAGGGTGGGACGCAAGAAGAAGGCGAGAAGAAGACAACTAACATGGAACGTTATGGTAAGAACATAACTTCTATATGTTAAGTTGTCTATCTCGCCTTCATTCTTGCTGGATGGGACCGCGTCCCTAGCACCTTGTCCCGGGTGGCCTAACGGAACAGACTCTTGAGAACAGTGGAACCAAAGTTAGCTCTATGCCTAGAAGCTAAATCCAACTTATAATGAGAAATGAAAGTGTGAGGAATAGCCCATGTAGCCGCGGCACAAATGGTGTCAATAGGCAGTCTGTCTTGGAAGGCTATAGAAGTAGCCAAAGCTCTGGTAGAATGGGCTTTAGGTTTGTTAGGCAGCTTTTGGTGTCTAATTTCATAAACAAGGGAAATCAGAGATGTTAGCCATCTAGATAATGAAACCTTTGAAACTGAAAGTCCCTTTCTGCCTTCTGCATAAGAGACAAACAGCTGGTCAGATTTTCTGAATTGTTTGGTTCTATCCAAATAGTACCTTAACTGACGATGAACATCTAGCCAATGCAATTTCTGTTCAGACCTGTTAGAATATTCTGGAAAAAACACAGGAAGGTCAATGCTTTGATTTAGGTTAGACGCCGAGGCTATCTTCGGTAAAAAGGACGGGTTGGTTCGTAAGGATACCCTGTCCTTATGGAACAACAGATAAGGAGGTCGACAGCTGAGTGCATGAAGTTCCGAAACTCTTCTAGCTGAAGTAATAGCTACCAGAAAGAGTGTCTTCCATGATAGCAATTTTAAAGAACAGGAGGCTGCAGGTTCGAAAGGGGAAAGAATCAAAGAACTAAGAACTAAATTTAGGTCCCAAGGAGGAGGAGGATTTCTTATAGGAGGTCTGAGAAGAAAAACTCCCTTCAAAAATGCTTTGCAAAGCTTGTGGGACATTATGGCAGACTCTGAAATGCCCACATGAAAGTTAGAAATAGCTGCCAATTGAACTTTAAGAGTAGATGGAGATGAACCTGCATGGAAGAGTTCAGCTAGAAAATCAAGGACCATTTGGATGGAAGCAGTGAAAGGATCTATGTCCCTTCCTTGAGCCCAATAGGCGAAACGTTTCCATTTACTCAAATAAATCTTTCGAGTGGAAGATTTATGGGAAGCTATCAAAATATCTCGGACAGAGTGAGATATTTGAGGAAGCCTGGCTAAGGTTGGAACTGAAGGAACCAAGCAGTGAGGTTCAGAGAGGGAAGGGAGCGATGAAACTGACCCGACTGATGGATCAAAAGATCTGGAACTAGGTCCAGATGCCAAGGTCGCTCCCACAGAAAATGATGAAGAAAGGGGAACCAAACCTGTCGAGGCCAGTAAGGAGCAATGAGGATCAACGAGGCCTTCTGAGCGATAGCTTTCTGTATCACTTGAGAGATTAGTGGGAAGGGAGGAAATGCATACAGAAGTCCCGGGCCAAACTTGGACTAGAGCGTCTCTGCTGGGTTGGCCTGGTAAAGGGAATAGGGTGAAATAATCTCTGCACTTGCTGTTTTGGGGAGTAGCAAAAAGGTCGCAGCAAGGCTGACCCCACTTGAGAAAAATTTCTCTCACAACAGAGTCTTTCAGAGACCACTCGTGAGGCATGAGGATAGCTCTGCTCAATTTGTCCGCGATTTGATTGGACTTCCCGGGGATGTGCGTTGCTATCAGAAACCGCTGAGAAGAAATCGCCCATTGCCACAGTCTGAGTGCTTCTCGACACAGGGGGTAGGATCTGGTTCCGCCTTGTTTGTTCATATACCACACTACAGACATATTGTCCATCTGGATTGCTATCGTTCCCAAGGGAAGAGAGTCTTGAAGGGCTTGCAACGCTAAAAGCACTGCTCTCATCTCTAGAACATTTATGTGCAAGTGGCATTCGTCTGGTCGCCATATGCCCTGGACAGTTCTGCCCTGATAATGCCCCCCCACCCGATCAGGGAGGCGTCCGTTGTCAGAGTAGCAACCGGAGGGGAAGGAACAAAGGGTCTTCCCAACAAGAGCTGAGGGGAAGACATCCACCACAGAAGATGATTTCTGCATGTTTGCGTAATCATGATGGTGTGGGACATCGGAAGTTGCTGGTATGACCATTGTGTGAAGAGCATCCATTGAAGGATTCTCATGTGGAATCTGGCTAATGGAAGCAGGAGTATGGCAGCCGCCATAATCCCCAACACTTTCAGAACTAACCTGGCTTTGATTCTGTTGCTGCTGAAGAGGAGCGAGACCAGTTTGTGTATGTCTGTTATTCTCTGATCTGTTAGTCTCGCAGACATGTTGACTGTGTCTAGATTTGCACCTATGAAGGTAATAGTACGACAAGGCGACAAAACAGACTTTTCGCAATTTATTGAAATGCCTAAATTTTGACAAATGCGAAAGGTGTAGTCCCTGGCCAAAAGAAGAAGATGCTTGGTGGGAGCTGTGAGGAGCCAGTCGTCCAAATATGGAAACACCTGGAATCCTTGACGTCTCAGGTGAGAAGCTACCACTGCCATGCATTTGGTAAACACCCGGGGCAGTGGTGAGACCAAAGGGCAGGGCCCTGAATTGAAAATGACTGGTTCCCAGCCTGAAGCGGAGGAATCTTCTGGAGCGTCTGTTCATTTTTATGTGATAGTACGCATCCTGAAGGTCTATAGAGCACATCCAGTTTCCTTTTCCCAAAAGGGGAAGGATGGACTGCAGCGTGACCATCCGAAATCTTATTTTCTTGACTGACTTGTTCAAGATACTGAGATCCAAAATTGGTCTCCAGTCCCCTGTTTTCTTTGGAACTAAAAAGAACCTGGAGTAGATTCCGGATCCTTGCTGGTCTGCTGGAACTGGCTGTATTGCTCTTTTTGCAAGCAGCTTTGAAATTTCCAAAGCTGCAAGATCCCTTTGAGCGGGTGGAACATCTGGAAGGGATTTTTTGATTGGTTTGGAATGCGAGAAGGGAATGGAATAGCCTTCGAAATGATGGACTGTACCCATTTGTCTTGAGTCAGGGATAGCCAGGCTTCTGGGTACAGAGACAATCTTCCCCCGACTGCCTCCGAAGGTGGGCAGTCGGGCAACACCTCAGGGATGCTGAAAGGGCTTATCAGAGAAGGCTTCTCGATTGCCCTGGTTCTGCGGACCCCCCCTGCCTCTAGGGCGACGTCTACCATTGTTGTTCCCCCCTCTGCCTCTGGCGGGAACCGACTCTGTGCGTCAGGCGAAGTCCCTTGAGATTGTTTATGAACCACATTTTTCCACTTTTCTGGCCTTTGGGGTAAGGCCTAGAAGGAGTGGAGAAATGGACTCCGACGGCAGAAAGAGTCTTGCCATCTGTCTCGCACCTAGTCAAGGTTTCTTTCACTTGAGGACCAAAAAGAGATGATCCATCAAACGGGGAATTAGTGAATGATGTTTTAAAGGGGTCCGCAAAGTTGCATAGCCGCATCCAGGCATGCCTGCGTAAGGCCACACCAATCCTGCGGCCCTGCTCGCTCCATCAGCCGCATAAGAGAGGAGGCGCATGGAGGAGTTAGCTATGGAGTTCAGGGTAGCCAGCTGAGTGTTTATCTTGTCCTGAAAACCCGCAGCCGTAGGATCCTTCAACATGTCACTCGCTTCTTTGATCAAGTCCCTTTGAAGACGAGTAAAATGGCATAGGTAATTCAGCGAACGCATAGCAAAGGTCGCTGACGAGAACATCCGCTTCCCGTACCTGTCCATTGACCTAGATTCTTTGTTAGGGGGATGAACAGGCACTGAAGGATCAGCTAGTTCCTTCTTGGTGGCAGCAGCTACCACCATAGCATCCACAGAAACACCTTTTGTGAGAAATTGCTTGTCAGTTGGTGCTGTTATAAATTTGGAAGGTCTCCTGGGGGTAGGGTCCACTGAATCAGGAGCCGTCCAGGCCTTCTTTGCAACCACCTGCATGAGGGGATCAAAGGGGGGAGACACCCAGGAGGTGGAAGGGCGAGAGCCAAACACCTCAAGATACACAGATTCATCCTCCGAAGGGTTAAGGGCTGGCCAATTTCCCCTCTGTTTCAGGATCTCTAGAATGTCTGCAAAAGAGACATCTTCAGAAGGGGAACGTGGGGAACCCTCGGAATCCTCTAAATCTGTGTCAGAGGTGACAGACTCAGGTGAGTCTATGTGCTTCCTCTTACACTTTCTCTTCCTAGGGGGCTCCCCTGCCAATTCAGGGGAGGCCTCGGAAGAGGATGAGATCCCCACAGGGGATTCTTGAGGAGCTAGCTCTCTGCGGTCTGGGATGAGGGAGTGAGTCGACATAACCAAAGGCACCG
This sequence comes from Protopterus annectens, assembly GCF_019279795.1. Classification (NCBI taxonomy): domain Eukaryota; kingdom Metazoa; phylum Chordata; order Ceratodontiformes; family Protopteridae; genus Protopterus; species Protopterus annectens. The sequence continues at coordinate 482,346,594 of NC_056735.1, forward strand.
AAGAGGGAGGGGTGGACGGAGCCGACTGTGGAGTCAAACAAGGTTCTAACACACTCCGCATGACCTCGAACGCACCCCTGTCCGGCAGAGCCAGAGGTCCCCGCTCCGAGAAGCTGAGAACCTCCCTCGGCACCGACAGAGATGGCTCCGAGGCCGATGTCGGAGCCGAACTCACCAGCGCCGAAGCACCGAGAGGAAGAGGGGGGTCGGACAAGGGTCCGATGCCACTCACCCCCTCGGAGCCGACGAGGGAAGCCCGGCGCTGAGATTCTTCAAGGGAAGAAATCGGAGCCGACGACGGAGCCGAAGACAATTGTATCGGCTCCGACGCTACCACAGTCTCGGTCCCGAGACGCCCCGCCCCCGAGCTCAAAGGAGTCGGAGGAGGAATATTTATTGGAACTAGTTGAGGCATCGACTGATGAGTCGGACTCTGGAGCATTTGGGCCAGTGCCTCGGACTTCAAAAGTCTACTCACTACCCTCTGGAGGTCGTGATCTGAGAGCCTCGATGACCTGGAGGAGTGAGATCTGTGGCTCCGTTCAGACAGCAAGGGAGATGCTGGAGCCGAATGAACGGAGCCAAGGGACGGTGACCTCGATCTCTTTCTAGATGTCGGCTCCGATGGTCTGATCGGAGCCGACCCAGGAATCTCTAATGCCTCGGCTCCAGCCGGAGCCGAGGAAACCACAGATACTGCAGTCAAAGACTCATCGGCTCCAGCCGGAGCCGATAAAGCAGTAGGCTTGAGCCTTAGGCCTCGACTCTGAAGCTGGAGCCGAGGTCTTGGAAGCCTTAGAAGGTTTCCCCGATGACACAGAGAGGGAACCTTCAGGCTTGATTAAACCCCTCAAAATGAGTTTATTTTTTCTCTCCTGCAGGACTCTAGGGCTGAAGCCATGACATACAGCACAAGAGTCCTGCAGGTGTAAAGGTCCCAGGCAATACACACAAGAAGTGTGACCGTCTGTCAGAGACATTTTCTGACAGCACGAGTCTCACTTCTTGAAGCCTGAGACCTTTGTATCCTTGGACATACTCAAGGACCCTAAGTGTAATCACACACACAAAAAACACACACAGACAGATTACACTGATAGGGATTCAAAGGGAATATTTAAACTAAAGGTAATTAAGTTAAAATTCCCTAATCAACACATACACACCCTAAGGATAGGGATAGGGAGGGCCCGAAGGCCTTAGGGAAAGAACTATAAGTTCTTTAGAAAAAAAGGGGCTGGATAAAGAAAATGAAGGGATAATATCCACTACACTAAGGGGAAAGAAAAATACACTAAGCTAGCTTAAGTCTAAAGAATTTAAACTAGTCTAACTTTCACTAACCTGGAGCCGGTAGAAAACACACCTCGATCGCTGTAGCGGCAAACGAGATCTGAGGTAACTCACGCCTAGCATTGTGGGATATAAGGGGAGCCTCGAGCCGGTGGAACCAACTCTCGAGCTTTTAGAGTGGCCGAGTCGGAGCCGCGGTCGGCTCCGAACCCATCCAGCAAGAATGAAGGCGAGATAGACAACTTAACATCACACTTTAAACTTGGCAAACTTTATCATCATACACTTTATATGGACAAAAACACCAAAACAAAACTGGCAATTACCTTACTCATCCCTGCTCTACTTTATGGTAGTGCCATCTTTACTAATCTTTACTCATCCCTCAGCAATAAACTTCAGTCTTGTTACTATAAAATAGCTAAATTCTCCTCAGGAAAGCCTAACCACTCACACCACTGCCAAGCAATCTCTGAACTGAACTGGTTGGATTTCCCACACTATCTTTGCTATACCCAACTAATGCTAGCCCATAAACTAATTTATAAACCAAATACCTGCCCAGCACTCTCATCAATATTACAAAATTATATTCCTTCACGTACCCTAAGATCCTACTAAGTGTAACCAAGTCCAATAAAAGAGCTGGACAATGCTTGTTCTCCCATAACATTGCTAAAAATGGAACTCCTTATCCTTCCATATTACCCAAATAGACTATATAAAGACATATAAAGTAGCATTAAAAACTTACATCCTACATAACCTTAAATGCCAATGCAAATCGAACAAACCACAATAAAACCTTCACTACTTATTGCTAACCCAGTTCCATAGTTCAAAAGAACTTTTACCCTGACAGCAACACAGCTCTATTACTGCTATGACTGTTCGGCAAGAATTGCTATGTTTTTTTCATGCAATGCTAAAAAGAAACAACTCAAGCTTTGTACTATACTACCAACTAAAATCTTAGTTTATAGAAGTTCTGATACATACTGTTAAGTTTTATATTGTCTATGTATTCTACTTTTATAATTGTTTTAATTTTTGCATATTTCCACTTTTAATTTTTTTTTTTTTTTTTGTCAAGTGTCTATATTTTTATTTGACACTATTAACTGTGGAGCTTTTCTCCCCAGGCCTCCACTGAAAATGTGTTTCTGACCCAGTGGACTTTCCCGGTAAACAAATGTCAATAAATAGATAAGTAAAATTTCTAATCCAAGCACAGAGGAGGCCTGGAGAAACAGGAAGGCAGATGGAGAGAGAAGGAGATGAAGAAGTGGTAAAAGAAATGGAGGAGAAAGCAAATATCAAAACAAAATAATGTGTGCAGGATTCTGAGGAAATCTTTCAAAGAAATCTGTTTTATGGAGATGTTTCAGCAAATGATGGATGTATAATTACAGCCCTTCAGTGTGGATGGTTGCGGGATGATTTACTTAAAGAAATAGTGATGCATACCGAACCAGAAAATGAAGGAAATGTTTTCGGGGGGGGGCATTATAGAGAAAATACAAAAGGAGGATGCAGAGACAATCCTGAAGAATAGTGGTGAGATGGAAAAAACATATGCAGAGAAAGTAAAAGAAGGCAAAAGTGGAATAGCAGACAAGAAGACAAATGAAAAACGGAAGTATGTGATAAAGATTCAAAGTAAAGAAAACAAAGAAATGGACATATATGAAGTGTAGGACAATTTAATAGCTACTTTGGATATAAAGTACATTATGTAGGATAATTTATTCTTAACAAACAGACATTTTATGACATTATCTTTGAGACTGTTTTTTCAGGAGAAAATTTTCTTGGAGAATATAAAAAAAAGACTGTAACCCATGGAATCTTTATGTAATAAAAACATTTAACTGAGAAACAAAAAAGAAAATGTACAACTTTGAACAGAGGTAGAAAGACAGACTTTGAAAGGACATTTGAAAACTTTATGCAAATTACTGGACATTGCAAAGGTTTATGACAAAAGGGGTTTGTGGACTGTGGCTGGGATTGTTATAATGTGATAAAAACAGAAAGAGAAAAAATATACATATACCAAGTGTAATAAATGTGGAGAGGAATAGGGATGTCATAAAATACTGGGAACAACCCAAAACATGTTTTTTTTTTCTTTTTTTTGTGTGTGAAAAAAGAAAGACATTTGATAAGCAACTGTGACAAAAGAAAATGTTATATTTGTGGGGAAATGGAATATGGTGCAAAAAATGTGAATCGAAATGCTGTAAATGTAACAAAATTGGACATTTATGGATGGCTTTCAAAAATGAAAATATGAGTAAAGAGAATGAAAAAGAAAGAGAAGAAAATGAGCATGAAGACATTTTAGAAGTAGAAATAAAAAAATAGATGATTACAAAAATATTAGAGAGGACACAGAGAAGGTTGTGAAATAAGTAAAGAAGTAGACATAAATTGGGAGATAGTAAAAGAAAAAAATAGTACTATTGATAAAAAGATACTATTGATAACACAGAAAAATAAAATTTAAAGGGATAAGTATAAAGGCAAAAATGAAAGTAAATGGTTGGCATAATGGTTAAGATATTTGCCTTACAGACACAAGGTCCAGGATTTGATTCTCACATGGGTTAACTGGCTAGGCTTAAAATGGCCCATAAGGGCATTTAGCCTAATACTAATCTATGAACCTACGAAAAAGGATATATACAGCTAATGACTGGGGATTGGTATAATGATTTGACCCTCAGACACAAGACATGGGATTTGATTCACACCTTTGGAAGGGAAACCGGCTAGGCTTACAATGGCTTAGTAAGAAAGCAGCTTAGTAATTAACTATGAACTTACAAAATCATGAATCTATGGAAAAGGGAAAATGAAAATTTTAGTGTGCTTTCTATAAATATGAATAGTATTAAGAATATAGTAAGAGAAATGGGGATTTTGCAGCAGTGTAATACATTTGATGTAGATTTTATTATATTAGAGGACACCAGCTTTTTAACAAATGAAGAAAGATTACACACAGAAAAAATATAAGGAGGAAAGATGATCTGCAATTTGGAATATGAAACATGTTAAATAGCCATAAATTATGTAGAAATGCAATAAAGATATTAGATGTAACTTGAGCAAAAATGGGAAAATTAACCACTGTAGATTTAAAATGGAAATAACAAGTATGTAGAATTCTAACATTATATGCTTATACTATTTGTAAAGAAAGGATGTTGTATGGTGTATGTATGTTCGTGATTGTGTGTTTCATGCTTTTGTGCTCTGGATTGTGAGTTGTTCGCCTTTACAGTTTCAAGATACTGAAATTTGAGATTTAAGTATTTCGAGATTATAAAGGGGAACCGTGTGTGCATATGTGTATCTGTGTGTGTGTATGTATGTATGTATGTAAGTATATATATATATATATATATATATATATATATATATATACACACACACACACATATACACAAACATACATTACTTGTTTATACAACTGGACAGAATACATACACACTCATATTGGCACATACATATACCCACACAAACACAAACAGAATACTATTAGCAGGTACAAGGCCAGAATGGGTAGGCCAAATATCTGTATCTTCCATATAAAAATGCTGTATACTGAAATCCTTTTTGTGAAAATTACACTGGAGACCCCAGAACTCAAAGCAATAGTGGCACTGCTAAAGAAACCTAACCATGTTCTCATAATTAAACAATAGTCAACCACAACGTTAGAAAAGTCCAAGTTAAATTACATGCAAAATAAATACATTAAGTACTGGAAATCTAAAGCAGACTACAGAACTGTATTTTATTTTAACTAAAGAAGCCTATGGAAAGGAATGACCAAAGCAGGAAGGGCACTCCTACCTTATCACAGAGCAAAAACTTAAAGTAAAATTCTATTCAGGAAGAATACGATGGCAAGCATAAACTGTACTTGCAAATAATGCCATGACAACAAGTTATATAAAATAAAACAAAGTCATGATGAAAAATGTACAACATGAGTACTATAATAGATCATAAACACAAAGTAGCTTCCAGTGCCAAGAAACCAAGAACCAAAACAAAATGCACCATCACAAGCCACATGACCCAAATCTCAAGAATTCTACAATGTACTGAATAAAGAACTTTATAGCGCTTTCTCTGAAGAAAAACTCAAGAGATTATCAGAAGTGATTTTAAAGAATATCACAGGTTTAAAAAACATATTTAGCAGTCACATGACAAACATTACATAGGTTTAAAGTGAACTTGCCCACAAAAATAAAAACTAAATACAAATTAAATTGCTTATACTGCAATAAAAACACTTCCGGAAGTAAGTATAAAAGTAACATTGTGATAGAATTTTTTTTCTTACTGTTTTGTTGCCAGATGAACAGGTAAAAAATCAATCATTCAAAAAAACGTAATTAGAAACAGGCAAGTTTTCATAAAAAAAAAACAACATAAGGCAGGTGAATTTCTGTATTTGTTAAAATTCAATAATTTGGCAGAACTCATTATTCATCGATATTGTGTCATTTAACCTAATAAAATGGCCTGCATTAAGCTGTAGCTGCCACAGCATTTATCTATACTCTTAATTTCATTTCCCATGGGCCTTCTTTGGCTAGGGTGGGAACATGCCCAAGAACAAGAAACAAAAATTTGGAGTACCACTTACACAGCAGTATGAGTCTAGAAAGTGCATTATTGTCATTTCTTTACTTTCTGTATTGCAACCGTGTTGATAAATATGTTTATGTATAGTTCTCTCTGTGTCTTACCCACATAAAAATAGTGACAATAATCACGGAATCATAAATAGACTAATCCTTTTGATACATATGTATATTTTCTGTCTGCAATGACTATAGTTCTGCAGTCCCTTTCTATATCAGTTGCTTTTGCTACCTGTAACTCTAATATTTCTTTTACATTTATATCTATCTGCCTCTTATATGCAAAATCTTGCCCTTCACACAGGCTCCATCAAAAAAAATAAACATTTTCCATTTTTTATAGTGTTGGTATCAGACCCACACTTGAGTATCATTATTCTATTAAAGTCATCAATGTTAACAGATTTTTTTTTCTTTTGTAGTTAACAGAACTATTCATAGCTACTAGTCCCACCCAGAAATTATTTGTATTTGGTACTCCTGCCTGCCAAGATTTCATTCCTTAGTGTTGACAGAAGTTGGTAAGGACACCTTCCCTTTAAAAACATACCTATCAAAATTTCCAGCACATGTTTTAATGTGGTCATCTGAAATTATCCTTGCAAGCCTCACTATCTGGACTTTAACCAAAGAATTAAAGAAGGTGGGCCTCCTGTAAATAGTTGAAATGTACATACCTATTTCAATGTTCTTCATGATGGCTCTATCTTGGTAGTTGAATTGTCCCATCTATGTATTCCTGAAAGTCCCTTAATGTCCACTCACAGGCATACCATAAAATAAAAATGTCATAAAAAATTCTTAGATCTATATTAAAATATTTGACAAAAGGAGAGCCAAAAACTTATTGCTGTTCCTAGTACCAAATAATTAGATTGGCATACAGGGGGAAATACTGCCCATATAGCCACTCCACTCTTTTGTTTAAAAAAGTATCCTTCAAAGTAAATAGAAGTGTTGTCCTTGTCCAAGAAATTTTCCATAAGTGTCACAGATACATTAATATTCACATTGGAAACCTCATGGAACCATTTCAGATCTTTTTCATGTGGGATAACAGAAAATAAATCCACCACAATTCAATTTTTATTTATTTTTTTATTTTAACAGACAAGTGCACTTCATACCTAGGTAATGTTAAGTCACATGACAACTAAACGGGTTATTTAAACTTTCGATATTTTGTGAAAATCAGTTCTGATGAAGTCCTGATTTTTCTGGACAAAAGCAATTAACTTTAATAAAGCTCTTTATTTCCCTACATTTTTGAATTCTTGACAGTTGTGTAGCGTGGCTTGTTCCATTGGTGCATTTCATTTTAATACTATAACAAGCAGACTACCTCACTAGCCCTTTTTAAGCAGAACCTGGATGACTGGATGGGAAATGGAAAATACCCCTGGGATCCCACCTGTGTCCCTGCTGGACAGGGGAAACAGGTGTTGACTTTGTGAGCACATGGGTGAAATTATTGGCTAGGCTTATAACGGCTTCCAGGCAAATAGCCTAGTATCATCCTATGAACCTAGGAACAGATATCAGTTTGGGTCTGTCTCTGAAAAATGGAGAAAGAATCATCAATTTCTTTATTAGGATTAGGCAAAAGATGCCCAATTATTTTAGCGGCATTATGAAAATTAAACTCCTAAAAAAATATTGACTGTCATTTAAAATCAAGAAGGGAGAAGAGTTAATTCATTAACAGAACTGCCTTAAAATGAAGGGAAAGAATACTATACTAAATATCTTTTTTAAAGATCTGAGAAAGGAGCCTCCAAAAGTTGAAAAATTTAAGAGCAAAGCAATCATATTTACAGTAAGCTCAGAAGGTGATCCTTATGAAATATTTTATAAGATTATATAAAAAATGCAAATGGGTGAAAAACACTATTTCTTTTTGAATGATCCCTTAAGATAAATTCCTTAATAAAAATGTCATAACAGAGATTAAAATCAGACTACAGACAAAAAAAGAGGAAGGAAAGGATAACAGTTAAAGACAAGCTGTAGTGGAGTTTGTAGTGGAGCCAAGAACAAGTGCTGTCATCAAAACAGGTATAATAAGCAGGCTTTTGAGATTTCACATTATTACAATAAAAATCAAACAGAGGAGCTTAGAAATAACTGGAAAAGAGAACATTGTGAAGGAATAGATGGAAGAGATCTGTAGGACATCTAAGTATGCAATAGTTTAGACAGTCAAGGATATTTGCATGGAAATGATAGCACAGATATTTTTATACAAATTACATCAAAGGATCTTTCCTCACATGGGGAGTTGGTGCTGGAGATGTGAAGGAGATGACAGAGGAAATGAAGAATGTGCATTGTGAGACTGTATCCAAAAAATATACGAACTGAGTAACGCATTTATACACTGATGAAAGGTTTTTACCTGAAAGCTCTGTTACATTAAACAGCTTTTTGTTACATTTTGCATTGCTCAGTTCGTATATTTCTTGCATTTGGCTATTGTTTATGAACTAAGCTTTGTTCCTACTATCTTGGTTGGTAATCGTATTGTGAGACTGTATACAGTTGAATTATTTTAAAGACTACTTACAAGATGCTTTGTTACAAACAATGGCAAAATAAATTGCAGTAACTAAGGAGATGATGATTTTTGTTCTGGTGTTTACAGTTAGAAGGGTCAAGATGTGTTGACAGCTTATTAAACTTAATGCTGTTGGCAGCAATATACATACATACACAGATACATATATATATGGGTCTATGTTACATTACCGAGAGTTCAAATCAGTGAAAATCAATCCAGCAAGATGACAACACCAAAATTGCATAAAACCAAACATTTACTCTCCCGAAGTTTAAAATACCGAAAGAGAGGCTGTGCATGTTTCACAGCGCTCTGGGCTTCTGAATGCAGATTGCAGTACAGTGCAGATCAGGAAATGTAACCTTTTCCTCACAGTAGTGCAATCTTGGAGCTGGTATATATAATTTGCAGGGGGTGTACAGGGGGCTTGACCCCCTACAAAATTGTAAGAGAAGCTGTATTTTTGTTTTTTGTTGAAGCAGTTGCTGTTTTGATATTTTAAACTTTGGGAAAGTAAATGTTTGGTTTTATACAATTTTGGTGTTGTTGGCTTGCTGGATTGATTTTCCCTGATTTGAACTTTCGTTAATGCAACATATGTGTAGCTCTCACTGTATTTCATTGTAGATGTAATAGACTGTAGTTTTTTTATTACACCACAAGGTGGAGCTCTTTTCAGGAATATAAAAGACAATTTCAAAAGTGAAAGAGGAGTCTGAGAGCTAGGTGATGGAGGGAAGACTGAAACAGATAGCTGAAGGGGAAAAAAGTCCTTGCAGCATGACTGGATTTTCATTTCTAGTGCTTTGGGATAGGGAAGTGAAGCAGCAGATTGGGTCTGTATTTTGCTCAAGTCCTGGATGATGGTATTCTGTGGAATCAGGAGAGATGTCTGAAACCAGTAGTTTCATGCCTGCATATGATTCAGCAAGAAAAGGAGTTCCTTTGGGCCTAGTACAGAGAAGCCACAGATGATTACCAGAGTTCTAGCAAGTGATTTTTCTACTTTTCTCATCAGAGGAAACATGGTGCCTGGTCACTAGGATATTCTCGACAGAGTGGCGAGAGGCTCTGGCTATCATTTTACATTTTTATAAGATTGTGGATTCTCCCCCTAAATACTTTGTGGATTACAAATAACTGGGATCCATATGAGCTCCAACTTGGGCCCCATCATGCCTGCAGCAAGACTGTAAGTACTCACTGGCCAGTGAACAGGGTATAATAGAGTGTTTTATAGTTGGTCTGTTTAGAACTGATCAAGAGGGTTGAGGGTGTTAGTTTGCTGCTCAATAACATTGCATTTTCTCATCTGTATTGTTGTATTATAACTCTTTTATTGCTTAATGGCATTGCATGCTTTTCCCGTGTTTATATTGCTGCATTATAAAGCTTTACTGCTCATTGATATTGCTTTCTTTGTGCATGTTTGAATGTCAAGACCTTTTTCTGTTGAGTTCTGGGGAAGAGGGTGAAAAAGAAGTTATGTTCTTACCATAACGTTCCATCTCGCCTTTGTTCTTTACATGTGGGTTCGGAGCCGATCCATCGGCTTCGAGTCGGCCACTTTCCAAGCTCAAGATCTTTGAGTAGTTCGAGGCACAGTCCCTATCCTATGATGCTCTCCTACCAACCCCAGATCTAGTTTGCTGAACCAGCAAGAAAAAGAAACACTAAGCAACCAAATTACAACATGTATATAGTACATAACTATTTACAATAGCTAAACAATAATCTGGCTGGAAAGAAGGACACTAGCAAGACCAACCAGACCACCAGTCATACTCGTTCTTCCATAACCTGGAGGGGGAAGGTGGGAGGGAGTGTAAGAACAAAGGCGAGATTAACAACTCACATGGAACATTATGGTAAGAACATAACTTCTTTATGTGAAGTTGTTCAATCTCGCTGTTTGTTCTTTACACGTGGGTAGCGTCTCAAGCCCCCTAATCCTGGGCAGCTCACGGGAGTACATTCCTGAGAACAGTGGAACCAAAGGAAGCCCTGTCCCTGGAGGCCCTGTCCACTTTGTAATGAGTGATAAATGTATGAGGTTTGGACCAAGTAGCAGCTGCACAAATGATGTCCAAAGGTAGACGGGCTGCGTGGGCTAAAGACGTAGAAATAGCCCTGGTAGAATGAGCTTTCACCTCATGTTCTAAAGGTTATTTAGCTGAAGAATATACAAATTTTATACAAGCAGAAATCCATTTGGACAATGTAACTTTGGATACTGAAAAACCTTTCTTATTGTCTGCATAGGAAACAAATAGTTGATCAGATTTCCTAAATTATTTTGTTCTGTCCAAATAAAACCTCAATTGTCTGTGAACATCAAGCTTATGTAACATGTACTCCAACCTATTAGCAAGATGTTTGAAAAAAGTAGGAAGGTCAATAGACTGGTTCAAGTTTGCCTCAGAGCAGACCTTAGGGAGAAAGGTTGGATTTGTTCTAAAGACACTCTGTCGGGGTAAATGACTAGATATGCAGGCCTGATAGAAAGTGTTTGTAGTTCAGAAACTCTATGCACCGAAGAAATAGCCACCAGGAAAATTGTCTTCCAAGAAAGGAACTTCAAAGGACAAGAAGATGCAGGCTCAAAAGGGAAAAGAATGAGTTGAGATAGTACCAAATTCAGATTCCAGGAAGTAACAGGATGTCTGATAGGTGGCCTAAGGTGATGAGTTCCTTTCAAAAAGGCTTCACATAATCTGTGGGACATAATGTTAGAATCACTGCAACCCACATGGAAGTTAGATATGGCAGCCAATTGAACCCTTATCATAGAAGCTGCCGCACCATCGTGGAAGAGTGAAGTCAAGAATTCCAGAATACTATGAATAGGGGCAACATAGGGATCAATACCATGCTGAGAAGCCCAATGAACAAATCACTTCCATTTGCTGTTATAAAGTTTCCTGGTGGAGATTTTTGAGAGGAAACTAAAATATGTTGAACCGCTGAAGACAAATCATGTGACCTGGCTAGGTTGGGAAGTGGAGCAGCCAAGCTGTCAGTTTGAGGGAGACAAGAGAGGGATGAAGAACTCCCGATGAATGAGTCAGAAGGACTGGCACTGGGTCCAGAACCCAAGGTTCTTCCACTTGGTATTGCTGTAGGAAGGGAAACCATATCTGCCGAGGCCAAAACGAGGCTATTAGAATAACAGTCCTTCCCAGGCTTTTGGCTTTCTGTAAGAATCTGGGGATCAGAGGGATTGGAGGGAAGGCATAAAGAAGACCAGAGGGCCAACCATGTACGAGTGAGTCCCTTGGGCTGTCCCCTGGTGGAGGGTACAGGGCAAAGTAGCTTCTGCATTTGGCATTCATCAGGGATGCAAAAAGGTCACAGCAAGGCTGGCCCCATCTGCAGAATATCCTCTCCGCCACTCGTTCTTTGGGGGACCACTCGTGAGGCAACAGAATGGCTCTGCTCAGTTTGTCCACTATCACGTTGGATGACCCGGGTATGTGCATTGCTATCAGAAAGCATCCGGTGGATACAGCCCACTGTCAAACTCTCAGGGCCTCTCGGCATAAGGGGTAAGACTTGGTTCCCCCTTGCTTGTTGATGTACTAGACTACCAACATGTCTGTCTGTATTGCAATTGTCTCTTGAGGTAGAGAGTCGTGAAAGTGTTGCAAAGCTAGAAACACCGCTCTCAACTCTAGGTCACTGATGTTGCAAATGAGATTCCATGTCTGACCAAGTGCCTTGGACAGTTCTTCCCTGAAACAGCCCCCCACCCTATCAGGGAAGCATCCGCGGTCACTGTGGCTATGGGAGGGGCAAGTACGAATGGGCAACCTACAGTAACTTGGTGGCTGTTCAACCACCAAAGAAGGTCCTATTTGCAAGCATTTGTCAGCAGAATCTTGTTTGACATTGGAAGCTGCTGACAAGACCACTGTGTGAATAGTAACCATTGGAGTATCCTCATGTGCATTCGTCCCAGAGGAACCACTATGAGTGTCGCTGCCATGGTGCCTAACAGCTTCAGAACCTGGAATGCCGGAACTCTCCTTTCCATTAACAAATGGGACACTTGACTTCGTAAAGATATTATTCTTTCTTGAGGCAATATGACCAGGGAGGTGGTGGTGTCTAGATCTGCTCCTATAAAGGAAATATGCTGCGACGGCAATAAAGCAGATTTTTCAAAATTTAAGGTTATGTCCAACATGGAACACAGGTTGATAGTGTAATCTCTGACACAAATCAGGTGATGCCTGGTGGTGGCAGTGAGGAGCCAGTCATCTAGATATGGAAACACCTGGAATCCTAAACATCTCAGGTGAGCCGTGACCACTGCCATACATTTGGTGAACACTCTGGGGGCTGTGGTGAGACCAAAGGGCAGAGCTCGGAATTGGTAGTGACTGGCCCCCAGCCAGAAATGCAAGTGATCTCTGGATGGCCTGGCCATTTTGATGTGGTAGTACGCATCCTTGAGATCTATAGAGCACATCCAATCACCCGTTTCAAGAAACGGAAGTATCGATTGAAGTGTGACCATCCAGAACTTTTCCTTTTTGACAAAGGTGGTTAGTTTGCTGAGGTCTAAGATGGGCCTCCAGTCCCCTGTTTTCTTTGGAAATAAAAAGAACCCGGAGTAAGTTCCGGATCCTATCTGGTCCACCAGGACTGGCTGGATGATTCTTTTTTTTTTCTAGCAGCCTTTGAATTTCTATGGCTGCTAGATTCCGCAGACTGGGTGGAACATCTGGGATTCTTGTACGAATGGAAGGGGATTCTGAAAAGGGAATGATGTAACCTCTGGTAACTATGCTTTTTACCCAAGAATCTGATGTAATTCCTAGCCAGGCATCTGGGTATAATGTTAAGCGACCCCCGACTGCCTCCAGAGCAGGACAGTCAGGCCTCCTCTCAGGAGCGCTGATAGGGCTTGCCAAGGAACTGCTCCCTATCACCCAGGTTCTGCGGACCCCCTCTGCCACCTGGGCAGCGTCTACCTTTATACCCCCTTCCTCTGCCCCTGGAGGGGGGGTTCACTACGTGTGTTCTGGAAAGCTCCTTAGGACTTTTGAAACCACATTTTTCAACCTTTCTGCCCTTTCAGGTATGGTCTAGTGGGAGTGAAAAAACTGACTCATACGGCAGATAGAGTCTTTCCTTCCTGCTCATGCCTAGTGAGTGTCTCCTTGACTTTAGACCCAAACAAGAAAGAGTCATCGAATGGGGTATTAACAAAGGAAGACTTGAAGGCTTCCACAAAGGATCATAAGTGCATCCAGGATTGCTCTGCAGAGCTATCACTGAACCTGCTGCCCGGCTCGATCCATCACCTGCTAAGCTGTGCCGTCACTTTCTCAGAAACAGCATCATCTGTTTTGCCCTGTAGAGTATCTCCAAGCTCTTTGAGGAGATCTCATTGAAGACAGGTAAAGTGGGTTAAATAGTTAAGCGATCTCATTACAAATGTCGCAGAACTAAAGATGCATCTCCTGTATCTGTCCATCGTCCTAGAGTCTTTAGTAGGAGGATGAACAGAAGAAGAGGTTTCTGACATCTCTTTCTTGGTGGCCGCCACCACAACCATGGCATCAATGGGATCTCGCTTAGTAAGAAAAGACCTGTCTTGAGGGGAGGTGATAAATTTGTTGGGCCTCCGGGGGACAGGTTACATGGAATCAGGAGACTCCCATGCTCTTTGAGCGACCAAGTCCATTAATTCATCAAAGGGCGGAGTAACCCAGGAGGTGAAAGGATGAGATCCAAAGGTCTTCAGGAGCACCGACTCATCCTCAGTAAGGTTAAGGGACTGCCAGTCACCCCTCTGCCTTAATATTCCCAGGGTGTCTGCAAATGAGACATCCTCAGAGGAGGACCGTGGGGAACCTTCTCATTCCTCTAAGTGGGTGTCTGATGGTAAGGATTCCTGAGGGGAATCCAAATGCCTCCTCTTGCACAGTCTCTTTCTAGGGACTTCATCAGTGGGGGCATCTGGAGAAGTCTCAGTCAAGCAGGGGTCACCCAATGTGGTTACCTGAGGCTCTGGGTCTCGACGCTTGGTAGGGACCTGCGGTGTAGGGACAGAACACGGCACTTTAGGGGAGGAAGAGGAAAGATCCAAAGAGGTAAGGGTCTTTGCAGACATGACCCTCCTCATGGCATCGAAGGCACGGGTTTCCCGACCCAAGGAGTCCGCCGGTTCCAAAGAAGATGGCAACCTCCCAGGGGCCAAGACCACGGGCTCTGAACCAGAGGATGGAGCCGAGCTCATCTGCGCCAAAGCCCCGAGAGGGAGAGTTGGAACTGAAGCATCAGTTCAACTCTCTCCCCTGGAACCAGCAAGAGAGTGTCGGCTCCAAGATCGGAACCGAAGAAGTCAAGGTCGACAGGGCTGAGGGCACTGGAACAGGCCTCAGCTGTGAGAGTTCCACCACTATCAGATCCTCTATTTCTGGCTCCGAAGACTCAAATGGCCTTGGAGGAGGAGCAGAAATCGTGGCGGGGGGTCGTAGGCTTCGAAGTCAGTTGGGTCGAAGCTGAAAGCAATTTGGCCAGGGCAGGGTTCACCAAAAGCCTCTGCACCACGCATTCCAAATCGATGTTGGAAAGGGTACCAGAAGAATGGGTCGAAGGAGCCAAAGAAGCCACCCACTTAAAGATTGGGGACATTAAAACTTCCGGACACCAGCTCCAACACTATGATTTGGCTCCGAGGTAAGATTTCGGTGCATGGCTCCGAAGGCTGCAGAGCCGGCGACAGAGTCTTCACAGAGGTGCTCAGAGCAGAAGACTTGTGCTCCGATGACACCTTAGAAGACTTCAACCCCTTCGAGGACTTGGAGGTCTGGTCAGTCTTGCCTAATGCTTCTTGAAAGTCTGGCTTCAACAGCCCTCTATCCACCAATTTCCTTCGCCTTTCTAACAAAACCCTGCCACTGAAGGAATGGCAGCTAGAGCAATCCTCTTGCAAATGTAGTGGACCCAAGCAGTACACACAAGAAACGTGGTTATTGGTGATGGACATCTTCTGTCCACAGTCACACCTCTTAAATCCTGATTTTTGTTTCTCAGACATGATATCAAAGAAAACACACAAATATCAGATACCTGATAAACAATAATGTCAATAAAGTCAAAAAAACGCTAAGAACTCCTAGAAAGTTCAGATCCCTGAACTGCAATTGACTACAAGAATTACTTTATAAGGTCTTGACACAAAAACGTTCAGATACAACAAATCTAAGCACCTATGAACAAGGAGGGGATAGGGAATTAAATTTGACAGAGCCCTGTCAAGTAAGATGCAACTAAAGAAAGGCTAAAGAGGCCTACGAGCAACCGCTCCGAATTAAAAAGACAAAAAAATAATATACAGTTAACTCACTGAACAACAATTATGAGAAATATGAAAAGTCTCACAAATATCAGATCCCTGATAGCTAAATAAGTAATTATATATTCTTCTAAGAAGAAAAAAAGGTTACTGGCCCTAGCTTCCTCCGCAGATCATGCGATCCGTTGCAGCGGTAAACTAGATCTGGGGTTGGTAGGAGAGCATGATGGGATAGGGACTGTGCCTCGAGCTACTCAAAGATCTTGAGCTTGGAAAGCGGCCGACTCGGAGCCAATGGATCAGCTCCGAACCCACGTGTAAAGAACAAATGGCGAGATTGAACAACTTCACATTGTATGTTTTCATTGCATGCATATCTCACTTTGCCTTATTGCTAACTGGTGCACTGTTGAAATAATTTGTTTGTGGTTGTACTATTGCCTTTTAAACTAGATGTGTCACATGGAATAAAATCTGTCATTCTTGCCACCTTGGTGTGCTGGGCCTATACGGGTGTCACCAGAATCAGGTATGAAGGAACCCATATCTACTTCAGCTACACCTGTGGGTGTGCTACATATAGGTTTAGTATTAAAATCTAGAATGTCAAAATAAATTTTAATCAAAATGTTGAAAATAAATGTTGAATCCAATATTTCTAGGTGTTATAATTGTCAAACGGGTATTTTTCGACATTCTTTACATCATTTATATCACATGACATGAAGTGGTACTTTGAACCATTAACATGTTCTTTCAGTGTTTACTTGACTTCCTGGTTACCAGCTCCTGGCTACTTACTAGTACATCTACTAAGCGTTGTACATACTTTACCTAATATCCTTTTCCTCAAGATAGTGTGATGTCGTAGTTGGTATATTTAATTTGTAGGGGGTGTGGGAGGGGCACAGCCCCCAT
>NC_056735.1:482665837-482775116 GCF_019279795.1 Protopterus annectens
GAAAATTAAATGGCGTTTCTTACATATTTTTCAACCAGGACACAGGAAAGAACAGCAAGGGTAACTACAACATATATATGGAAAGTCTACTGTACCTCAAACATCGCTCAGGAATGAATCACAAATCCTGAAAATCAGAGTCATAACTTTTACTATTAAGCTTGACTCTGGTTCATAGCAATAAAAATATATGACTTTCCTTTCTGATTAGCATTATAGAATGCATAAAGTACAGTTGTGTAAGTAAATTTACCATAAGAGTAGATGTTCAAATGATCACTTCTGCAGTAGTCTTAACTCTGTGGGTTATATCCTGCATAGGAGATGACAGCAGGTCAGCTTCTAGAGCTTAAGGACACCGGACACATGTCCAAACCATTATTAGCATGAGCAGAACTGAATAAAAGCAGTGGTTTGGGTGCCAAGCCCTTTCACAATTATCATGCCAACTGAGAGCAGGTAATAGAGCTCTGAAAGAGGTCAATACTAGGGAAAAAAGTACTCACCAAGGCAATAAGAAGTGCACAAAAATAAGGGGATGGAGTGAGTGTATACTACAACAGTAATCACTGAAATACCTACTATTTGGTACGTTTACTTACACAGCTGTAATATCTTCAGCATTTGATCACTGCTGCAGTAGACATAGCTATATGGGTAAATTACTGTAGCTTATACTGAACAGGATGATAAAGGATGAGGACCCAAGAGCCCCTGGAGAATGGTTTGGCAAAGCCTGCTCTATACCTAAAAATGAATTTAGTTTGTTTTGGATGTTGTCTTGAAATCCAAGTCTGTGAAGATCATCTCTCAGTCAAGTGAGGGATTCCTGAAACTTTGAAAAAGACTCTGCAAAGATAAGCAACTTATCTAAGGAAAAATGTTAATACCTTGCAGTCTGCAATATGCTATGACTGGAACTAGGCACTTTACAAATACCCTTGGAGCAGTGGATACACCAAAAGGGTAATGCAGAGAACTGAAAGAGTAACCCAGACACAGAAAAACCTTAAGAAACATTTGAAATCTGAGGATATAGGAATGTGATGATAAGCATCCTATGAATCTAGAGTTCCTAAGAAAGTAAAGGTAGAATCTGAGGTAACAGGTCATGAAGGATAGCATTGTGAACTTTAGGACTTTTACAGACTGTTTTAGAAAAGACAGATCTAACACTGGTCTCCATGAAGGTTCTTTGTTTGGTACCAGAAGCATTGTTGATTAAAAAACTTTCTATATCAGAAAAAGATGGATGGCTTCAATTATCGCCCGTGATAGCAGATGCTGAATGACAGAAGGGAAAAATAGTTTGATCTTCTGAAATATTAGGAATCTCCTAAAAGGGAGGGAGGGATTCCCACTGCTATTTGTATCCCTGATGTATCACTATCAGAACCCATTTGAGATGATCTGATGCCAAAAAAAGAGAAATGGAGGGACGGATTTTAGGAAAGATTTAAAGGCTTGCTAAGACAAGAAGGGAAGGGGGGGGTCACTCTGCAGATAGTCATTCAGAATTAGACCGTCCTTCTTTCTGGGGGGGGGGACTCCTCATTTCCTTGTGGACCCCTTTTTGCTTTTAGTAAAAAGGTGCAGAGGTAGGTGTAAAACCTTTAACAAACTTAGTAAAGGAAGGCTACAGATCTGATTTACCCCCTGAATCAGTTTCCCTCTCTCATCACACTTTTTCAGGATCTCAGCAACAGAAGGCCCACAAACAATCTCTCTAGTTAAAGAAGAGTTAATAATTTCAGCTTTAGCATCCAATGTAAATTTTGTGAATTTAACCACGCAAGCCTTTTCATAACAGTTCCAGTAGCAGCTGCTTTGGAAGATGAATCAGCTACATCTTAAGCACACTTCAAAGAGTGTTTAGTCACCTGTGACACAGAAACAATATGATTAACCATAAAAGGTTTTTACTCAGAGGAAAAGGCAGCTATAATGCTCCTCATATTCTCAAATGATGCAAGCATAAACTTTAACATAAGACAATTAAGAATTCTAAAATAATTGTAGCAGATGTACATCATTTTCCCCGTATCTATCAAAGGCTTTCCCAACCTTATCAAAGGAGGGGGGAAGTCGCATTTAGTAGATGCTTAGCAGCATCAGGATTTACCAAAGAAATCACTGCATGGTCAGATCTGGGACTGGAAAATAAAATATGTTTGATCATGGAACTTTATACAATCAATTGCCTTTTTGGGGTCTGCAGGCTGGCTGTCAGGCAAGTTATAGGCGGTCATAAACACATTCCCCAATGGTGAAAGAACAGGAGTGAGTCAGAAAATTCATAATATTTTTCTCAACAACAGTGGAATATAATTTTGTCCACAATCAATGAATAAAATATCTCCCAGTGAATTAAGCGTCTTCCCATACAACATTAAATTTGAAAAGTAGAAAACTGGAGAGGCTGCAAACATAGCAGTTCAAATAAAACATGTATTATTATACTGAGCACTTCCTCAGATTTTAAAGTCTGAGGAAGCATTCATGATGAATGTGAAAGCCTGCATTATAAGAATAAATGCTTTATTTGAACTGCCGTGTTTGCAGCCTCTCCATTTTTTTTTGCTTTTAATCATTTTGCTCACAATGAAACAATTGATTCATTATGGATATGGTTTCAGAAAAAGAAACTTATTTTGAGGAACTATGTAGAAACACTCCCCTCAGAACCAGTTACCAGAGGACAGAAGGCAGCCTTAGACCCCCAAAATCATTTTCTTGTTAGGTATACTGGGAATCTTCAGAAAATGACAAAATTCCTCTTTCGCTTTCCAGTAAAAGAAGAAAAAGGGACAAGATCCTGAATAAAATCCTGAGCTAAGGAAAATAAATCACTTCTCTCCAAGTAACAGAGACACTGAAGATGAATGTTTAACTTTTTGCATCTTTTTGACATAAATTTCTTTACAACCAGAAAGACTTATGCCAGGCAAAACATCCCTGGGGAGAGATATCCTAATCTGGCTAGCCAGAGAGGAATTCCAGATCTTTTCTCCAAGACTGACAAGAGTGGTTCTCCTTTCCCTGAAGTTTTCACCAACAGCTGTAGAAAATGTATCTAACTCCTGAAACATTCTGCCTTAACGAGATAGGGTCAAAGATGAATGGTCTGAGAAACCAGAAATGGCCACAGCATGGGTACCCTTCTCTGGTTAGACAAATTTGTATCCTGCTTAAACAGGCAAAGGCTATATAGTGTTTTTCTTCTTTTCTGTAGCTGGTAGAAGGAAGAATCAAGGAACCAGTAAGTTGTTCCATGGCAAACATAAAAATGATGTCTGAATCCAAGGTAATTCTGACAGCAGTAGTTGGTGAAAAGGCAATGATGAAAAGATAGCTTTTCTATCAAAAGCTCAGTAAAAAGCACTTTAAATACTTACCCCATTCCCAAAAGTAAACAAATAGATTTTTGGTTTGGGAAAACAAAGAAAGTCTTTGTTTTAATAACTTTTTCTCCACAAAAGTAAAATGTCAGACTTCACAGTAAAAAGTTACTAAAAGTCATGTGACAGTCCATAGAAAAACATTTATTTCCTAGCTTTAATTAAGCTATTTCACAGAAAAAAGTTACCTTTCTATCGTAAAAATAAAATGTGGATTTTTTTTTCCAAAAGGAAACTTTTCTGCCCAGCAATGGAGAACCATTAGCCAACAACGTATCATTGAAAGCCCACAAGAGGAGCACTCTTCAATGACAGTAAAGTTCATAAGAGCTCAGTGCCCAAAGCACTGATTTTATTCAGCTCTGCGTAAGCTGATAACAGTTTGGGTACATGGAAACCACCTTAAGTTTTGGGAGGAGGCTGGCTGTTATATCATATGCAGGATGTATCCCATATATCTAAGGCCAATGCAGCAGTGACTGAATGATGAACATCTAAAGATCTGACAAAAGCTGTATTCGCATTCATTTTTTTCATCTGACCTTTGTAATTTTGAGCAGATTTTTGTAATAATGCAATATTAATATGATTTGTATAATTTTAACTTTGATATATTTCAGTGTTTAGCTTTACATTTTTAAATGTTGCTGTGTATACTAATAACGTAAGTGCTGTTATTAGCAACCAGCCATTTCATTCCTTTTAATTTCAAGGATGTGCAGATTAATGAGGAAAACATCCCCAGATATTACCTCAATAAATAAATATTTCCAAAATAGTAAGATACAGCTCAAAACATACTAGTCAGGGGGATGCGGCTATGATGTTAACAGGCTAGCAGAAAATTCCTCTTGCTCTGCTACTTTATTTTTATTTCAGACAGGAAATTACATTTCTAAAGGATCCTAACTGATTTTTCTAAGTGGATATAACTATTTAAATCATTCTGAAAGATAGTATCAACATTTTTTTTTGCAACTTATTATTTTCCTGTCAAATTTTTATCTGGAAAACTTCTTCATACAAAATCCTGAAATGAGTTACATATAAACAAACTCTCAGGATTCATCCTTAAAAAAGTAGCTTTGGTCTGCTGTTAATAACATACAAAAACTTACTCTAAAAATGGACAACAAAGTAGACAACTTTAAAGAAAAATGCTCCAAACAGATGGAACAAATTCATGAGACTTTAAAACAGCAGAAATCCCAAATATCTGTGATAGAATATACTCTAAATAATATGAAAGGGAGATTAAATGAAATTGAAAATAATATTGAATTCCTAATGAAGCAAAATGCTCTACTGCTGAATAAAATTGATGATTTGGAAAGCAGTCTTGGAAAAACAACATTCATATCTTATGTCTGCCTAAAAATAGAGGGAGATAGTTTGGCAAAGTTTTTGACATCCTGGCTTCCTAAGATTTTAGACTTGCCTGAAGCTATGTTGTATGGTATAGAGGGAGCACATTCTTTACATCTTCCTCAAAAAATAATCCTTCTCTGACATCTACTATTTTAAGAATTTTTCATCTCAAGACAAACAGTTAATTCTTAAAACTGCTCAGTTCAAATCTCCTATCAAGACAGAAGATAAAATAATAAGGTTTGACAATGATTACTCTGCTACTGTCACGTCTAAGAGGAAATGCTTAATACCTTAAATAAGAGAACTCAAGAAGAAACAGATTAAAGTTCACTTACTATTCCCTGCAGACTTAAAATATTTCTTCCTGATGAAACCAAATCCTTTGAAGAACTGGACACTGTCATGACATTCCTGAAATCTAATAATATACTAGAACAAACAGAATATATAGATTGTAACAACACCTCCTTAAAAAGGCAAGCCAAAAGAAATAGATGGAAGAGAAATGAAGGAAAAAGAAATTAAAAGAAAAAATGACTTTTAAGATAAATTCATTAATATCATTTTACATAAATATGCAAATATATATATATAGGTTTACTATCATAAGATCGAAATTCAGAATGTAAAGCTGTCATTTTATCCAATCAGTTTGTTGAAATTCATGATTAGATGTTGTTCAGAATGTCGAAATTCACCCTTTGTGCGAAAATTCGACTTTAGATTGAATATGTGCAAATCCTCCCTTCACCGATCATGTTTAGCGTGAAACTGCAATTTCCGAATACATGTTAATGGCCACATTGATATATAATGCACATAGTGGTCATTTCTGAAAAAAGCCCATAACATAAATGGTACCATTCAAAGCAAATGCTATATACTTAAACCACCATCTGGTGCGCAGTGAACATGTTGCAAACGTGTAGCATAAATAGGAAATTCATCCAGTCATATTTGCATATATTAAAGTAACGGTTGTTACTATATAGAAGGTAGTTGTATATGTGCTAACATTCCACATAAACTCTGTGTGTACATGTCAGAATGAGCAGTGCAACACAACTAGTTTAGCTAGTCCACATGAGGTCATCTCATTCCTGCAATCCAATAGTCGCATGAACTGGGATTCCTTATCATGTAATCGTCTCTGTTTAGGTGATGATGGCACACATGACAGTAGACGACTTTTCAAATCTTCCAAATGATTTTCTTCTAAACAGATGGTATGCAAGACATCCATGATAACTGTTTTTTGCCTAGTAGGCTTTGCAACCGCCGATGCCATCCCTCCACTGTATTCTGGCTTCTCAGATAGCCCCGTAAGCAAGTTTCCCATTGGTTCCAGAATGGCATGTCAAACAATGGAGGTAGTCTTTCACAGGTAGCAATTCTTATGCCATACCATCTTGGTCACCCCAAAATGTAATTGTTACGAAAGAAATCACATAATGGTCATCCAGCATCAGGCATGTCAGCTGCAATGTCCTCCACATAGATAGCACTGATTTAGGTGATACGAATGTTAAAGCTGGTATCAGCTTACAAAGTAGTACACATTGTGTATCATTTCCGAATAAAGATGCCAATCTCAACTTCTGTATTTGCCACCATAGCAGCTGGCAAAGATGGAACCAGCAGCCCTTAGGCATACTTTCAGGGAAATTCCTAGATATACAATTTACTGCCCCTTTTTCAAAGTCACTTAGAATCCTGTTTGATTTTAAGACTAGTTGGAATTCACTACATAGTTGGATAACAGCCTTCCAAAACTGATCATAACATTCTTCGGTCTTTGAAGGCAATATGCCATATACCACAGGGATAACCTTGCCTTCAGATGTTCCTGTGATACTGCAATGGATGGGGTACACTTATCTGCACTCCCTTGTGCTAATCAGAAAGGTGCCATCCATCAATATAAATTCAGATGCGCAAAGCATCCACAGATTACCCTCAGTTGTCAGTATGACACTATTGACTGAATTACTGGTGATTCAAAGGTTCATAGGTTCATACAAGGCTATCTGCCCTAGGGCATTTATAAGCCTAGCCAGAGTGTGTTTGGCTTGCGCCACCCATTTTAAATTAATTTTGCTATGCCCTTTATCGAGGTTAGTATACTCTGCATCTGTCTAACAGTGACACAGAAGTGATACCCGGGGTAAACCTACGATCTCCCATCCACTCATCAAGATTCCTCTTGAAGAGAGTCAATGAGGGACTCTGCCTAACCTGGACTAGGATTTTATTCCAGAGTGAAGGGAGCCTCTGGGTTATGAATCTGTCCCTTCAGCATGTCCTATTTATTTCAGTGCTGAGGTTCAAGTCTCTTGAGCGCGTAGCTCGATGGGATTTGGATTTTCTGAGGTGCAGCATGTCCATTAATTCCGGGTTGGGCATAGCTTTATACGTCAGGCACAGATCGCCTCTGAGCAGGCGGTATGCCACTGAGCAGAGCTGGAGTTTCTTTAACCAAGCAGCATATGGCATCTATTTGAGCCCTATGATCCTCTTGGTGAGGTACTTTTGGGGTCTTTCCAGTTGCTACAGGTGTCTGGTAAGGTACATCCCGAAAGGAGCATTGTACTCAATTATGGGCCTGATGAGGGATGAGTAAAGAGGCACGATGACCTCCCCTTATCTAGATGTGAATCCCTTCATGATTAGGTGGGTTATATAAAATGTTTTTCTAACCACTTTGGCCACATGGTTGTCAAATGAGAGATTGCTATCAACTTGGGTCCCCAGGTCCCTAATTACTTCTTCTGTACTTAATGGATTACCACCTATGTGGTAATTTGTGTGCACTTTGTTTTTGCCAAAGGGATGACTATACACTTTTTGGCATTTAGCTTGAGGCCATGGCTCTGGCACCAGTTGTCTGTTTCTATGAGGCCCTTTTGTATGATGCTTGTGTCGGCTGGAGAGTCGATTATGGCGCCCAGTTTGCAGTCATCTGCGAACTTAGTCAGCCACAGTCCTTCCATGTTGGCCTGTACCTCCGAGAAATATATACCGAACAAGAGAGGTCCCAGGACTGAGCCTTGTGGGACGCCACTTGTAACTGGTTTGGAGTCTGACATGGCTCCAGCAATTCTAACCATGTGGGTTCTGTCCTTCAGCCAGTTTGCAACCCATCTAGTGACATAGGGGTTTATATTTAAGCTGGTGAGCTTATCTATAATGCCCGAGTGTGGTATTGCATCGAAGGCTTTTGCGAGGTCCAGGTAGGCTGTGTGGACCACCTTCCCCTCGACAATGGCCTTGGTGACTGTTTCAAAGAAATCAACCAGGTTTAAGAGGCAGGATCTGCCCTTAACAAAGACGAACTGGGTAGGATCCAGTGTCTGTAGGTCCCCAATATCTTTATTTATGAGGTCTATGATGATCCTTTCCATAGCTTTGCAGACTAAGCTAGTCAGGCCTATGGGGCGATAGTTTCCAGGATCCGTTGAGGCACCACCTTTGTGGAGAGGGACCACTGTTGCTGTATGCCACTCTTTGGGTACATATCCTGTAGTAAGGCTAAGATTGAACAGTAGTTTTATGTTTGGGTTTAGCTCTTCTTGGAGTTCATGTAGGATGCAGCCTGGGACACCGTCTAGTCCCATTGATGCTGTGTTTTTTGCTTTGGAGAGGGCAGCTCTTACCTGAGCATCTGAGATGTCAGGGGGGCAGCACTCTGCTGGGATAAATATTTGCCCTTTTGGTGGGGTGGGGGGGAGAAGTTTGCGCTGAACCTGTCAGCTAGGATGTTGGCAATGTCTGTGGGTTCGGTGTATTTTTTGTCATTTTGGACCAATTCTGAGCATATCTGGGAATTCCCACCCAGGTTCCTAACATAACTAAAGAAAGCCTTGTGATTATCCTTAGTGTCCTGTGCAATTTTTCTCTCGAAGCTGGCCTTAATCAATTTTATGAGTGCCCATAGTTTTTTGCTAATACTGATCAGAGATGCCTTCCTTTTTGATTTTGCTCTATCATGTAGTAGCTTCCTCCTTCTATTGTATATGTGATGAACAATTAATGTGCCATTTTTTATTAGAAGCATATCTGCTGTCAGCTGCAAGAGGGACTCCAGGCTACACATACTTACCATTCTATTCTTACAGCGTAGCCTACAAACTGTTTACTTGAGGGCATCAGTATTCTGTAGACTAGTAACTACATCACTAGATGTTCCTGCCAAAACCTCACTAACTATCCTACATGGATCTTCCAGGGTCTGCTCTGCTTTTCGCTTTATAGCCTGCCGTACCTTCCCTTCCTCATGTTGTACTACGTCTGGTCCATGAAAATGGGAAGTACTTTTTCCAACTTTTAACCCTCAACAGACTCTTCTGTGATACAACGGCTCTTACATCTGCCACTGTTCTTCTTTATGCAACACCAGTACCTTCTAGTATCAGTACATTTCTCCAGATAATACTGGTATCCATCCACACTAAGCACTTTCCGACCTTTTTGGGATAATATAGTTTGATATATTGCACCAATTGTACCTGGACAGTCTGTGCTAGCATTTTGATGTGATATGTGTACTCACACCTGCAATACATTAACACTGTCTGGTACTTACATACCGTACTTTTCAGCTAGTTTATCATATATTTTATATCTCAAAGAACCATGACCATGTAGAGGAATACGCCAGTTCATAACTGAATACAAGCATCGCGTATCAACACATTTGAACATATACACACTAATAACCACTATATGCACTCAAACTATATTTATATATTCCTAGATGAATATACAACATTATAAAGTTGGCCGTACATTCAATGATTCCATGTAGCACAGGTCATACCGAGTTAGTTCACTATGTGGATACATGCATAAAGGATCCCTGTAATCATGGCTATCGTAAATATTAATTCAGACTTTGCACTACTGCACTATTCTTTGTAAAGCACACCTGCATGTCAGTCGCGTACATTGCATTCATGTTATCATATGTTACACCCATTTTTTTTTTTCATTTTAAATAGGTTTTCATCGACAATGATGTGCAACAGAAGTACATTAAGAACAACCGGAGGAATCAGGATACACGAATACAGTGTGGCGTATGTATGTATATCACATAATCATGCATATTGACAACATCCTACATAGAATACTGCTCAACAAACTCAGACATACACAACTATCAAGACTATTCACTAAAAATAATAATACATAAATTACATGAACATGTCTACAATCATACCTTGTGTACATAAAACTATATTAAGACATTTGATCTGTCCCTACTTTTATATCACTATTGACAGATCCTATAGATCCCACTTCTCTAATAACCACTTACAAATACAAACAAGATGAAAGTATCTTCCAGTCAAGCTGCTGCACTGCCGAACTACTCCATTAAAGAACCTGTATGAACATACTAAATATCGTAAATAACATTGCCGACGTCATTTCTCCGAGCCAACGTTCCTGTAATACTTGAACGAAGATACAGTCATCGAGTTCATGTTATCGAATGCAGTTGTGTATTCGCTGTTCTGATGGCAACTAAGTGATGTTCGGAAAACATATTTTCGACCATGTAAGTTTCAGATATGTCACTTTCATGGACATTACTTTCACAGTTATAATAGTAAACCATATATATATATATATATATATATATATATATATATATATATATATATATATACACACATTTTTTTAATTTGTTTGTATGCACTCTTCATTAAGGTAATTAAGCTTTTTTTTCTTTCTTTAATCTGGTATTAAGCTTAATTAACATTAATTATATTAAACCTTCTTGTAATTACTACATGTATATCCCTTTGTTTTAGTTAAAGTTTTAATAACTTTTTCACTATTATTTCATTAATACCTTTATTACATTCAACTTTCCTTTACTTCTCTCTTTATATAGTTATTTTCTTCTCTATTTAAATCTAGCAAATAATCTTAAACTAGTTAGCCTAGTTAATTTAGCTTGTTTACTCTATTTAATATCAAAAAGCTTGATTTTAATGCATGGGAAATAGGTCACTTGCTATATATCTTCAGTGTTGTGGCTTGGGTCTTGTACTTTATATGTTGTGTTTCCCTTTGATGATTTAATTGGGTTCGACTTATTATATGGTGACGCTGTAGATATGTTTGCTTCTGGACTTGTGGGTGTGATGTCTCTGCTGTGTGGCCTCTCATTCTGCTGATTTTGCTTTTGTTGTTTGTGTTTACTTGTTGGGGGACTGGGGATTGGATTTGGTGCTTGTGGGTGATTAGAGCTTGGATATGGTACTTGTGGCTGGTGCTTTTTCTTTTCTGGGTCTCCCCTCTATTTCATTTGTTTTTTGTCCTTTGTTTTTTTTGTTGTTAATCCTTTCTCTTGTATTTGTGGTTGATGGCATTTTGGGTGGTGTGGTGTTATGAGTGTTGGAAGAGTGATGGCTTACTGTCTTGAAACTCTTCTTTTTTTTTTTAACTTATTTGTATTTGGTTGGGTTTCCTGCAGAGGTCACTATCCTTGTTCAGTTGTTGCTCTGCAATGACATTCAGTGACGGGTTTCAGACTGAAGTAAACGGGTGATTCTGATGCTTGATATGGGAGGTCAAAGGGCAGGACTTCAGATGAGATTTTAATGTGCCACTTGAAATTTAAATCAAGCTTATAGTAAAGTGTTGCTAGCAATAAGGTAACCATAGATACTCTAAAAGACAGTATGGTTGTATGTTACTGTGCTAAATAGACTGTTGACAGTGTTTTCCCTTCATTGAAAATTTACATTGAAAACGGCTAGTTCTCCACATTGTTTCACACTTTCACACATTCACTCACATGCATGCACATATAAACATGCTCATACACATGCATACAATCACACTCATGGGGTCAATTTACAGTCTCTAATTCCTGTACAGCATGTCTTTGGAAGGTGATAGGAATCCAGAAATTTAGTTTTTGCACAGGTACTCATCTTCAGCTGGTTTTCATCTGCTATAGCAAGATCTCATATTCTGATTTGACTTGTAAGATGTTATAAGTCTTGATAACTCATTATTTTTATCAATCTTGTAGTTCCTATGTATTTTTTTTTTGAGCAAGCCACTGAATTTCTTAACAAATATCCTATGCGATATGAACAACAGTGAACATCTTGCTTAAGAGTCCAGATATCCAAACGCAGTATTTAAAATTTTAGACAATGTTTTCAAGGTTACACACTGTAATTTTGGAGTCCACAATTACATACCTTAGTGTAGCTGCCTTGGTTTTTAGACATAGTACATCCCAAAAAAAAAAAAAAAAAAAAAAAAAAACAAGGCTCTCTCTGCTTAAAGGAAGACATTGTCTTGGCTTCCTCTTCACTATCATGGACCCATCTGAGTTTAAAGACATAAGAGTTAAAAACAGTATGACCAGTATTCTATTCTAGATTGTCTCACAATCTCTAATTAACTTATGAAGCAGAGTAACAACAGCTCAATAACCAGTGCAAAATGAGATGGCTACATGGGAAGTTCCTGTCAGCAACACATAGAAATTCTGATGCATATGTTTTTTTGCTCTCCTAAAACTTGCTTGTAATGTGTATGTGACTTTTTTGGCTAAAGCTTTAACACTTTTATTTGTAAATGCCATCATGAAAATGAACAGCTAACACAGAGACTGTAAATTATCATAGTGTGCCTACATACAATGCGTTTAATCTTTACAAGTTTGACATCTTTATCATATAAGGGTCATTAGCTGTGTTTGTTTTTAAAGATTAGTTAATTAAGTGATGCCTTATATATAGCAAACATAACAATATAAATTCATGTTGCAAGGATATACCATATTAAGAGTCTCTTCGTGAACATAGTCATATCCTGAGTCTGCCTGATGCTAAGACTCTGTGAAACCATTTGTAAATTAGTTACTATATAATTTGATTGCCATTTAGCATACAGACAAGGGTTACTTTTCTAAGAGGGACCAGTTTTCTCCTGTGGGATTGGGAGAAGATATTTCCATTGTTTCTGTAGCTAGGAAAGATGCTAGTTCAAGTTCATTCTTGCCTCTTCTGGTCTTTTGTATACCATTGGTTAATACCTCTTTACCAACTCAGTATGAATTACATGAAGAGCTCTCCTTTATCATATGTTTGACACAAATGTAGTTTTCTCTTTTTCTGACAAATATTATACATTTCTGCACCAAGACCCTTTTAATGGTTGATGTTTAATGTTGCTTAATAGAAAATAGGAAGTTTCTATTTTTATACTTTTGTTTAAAATATATAAGGGGAGATAATGTGTTCTAAATAATAAGGTAGCCTTTTAAGTGTTCTTTTTTACATATAAAATGATTTTAACATGAAATATATATACTCATCATAATTATCCTGTAGAGTTTGAAGCTAATTTTTGTTGTTAAATTAGAAGTTATGTCCTTACCATAATGTTCCATGTGGAGTGTTCATCTCGCCTTTGTTCTTACACCTGGGTTCGGAGCCGATCCTCGGCTCCGTGTCAGCCGCTTGACAAAGCTCTGCATCGAGAAGAAGCTCGAGACCAACCTAACTCCCACAATCCCCCTCTGCCTTTACCTCAGATCTAGTTTGCAAGCAAACCAGCAGAGAACAGAAGAGAACATAACACTTTCATACCAAACAAGCAAAACTATTTACATAGCACAACAACTGCTCAAGGCAGAAGCAGGAGAAACAACCAGGCACCTAAATTGGACGTTCTTCCTGAGGGTGGGAGGGTGGGAATGTAAGAACAAAGGCGAGATGAACACTCCACATGGAACGTTATGGTAAGGACATAACTTCTAAATGTGAGAGTGTTCAATCTTGCCGTTTGTTCTTACACCTGGGTAGCGTCCCTAGCTCCGTGTTCCTGAGGAACTCAGGGGAGAACATTCCTGAGCACAGTGGAACCAAAGGTTGCCCTGTCCCTAGAAATCCTGTCCACTTTGTAATGAGAAATGAAGGTATGTGGTTTAGACCAAGTGGCAGCCGCACAAATAGTGTCTAATGGTAGGCGAGCTGCATGAGCCAGGGATGTAGATACTGATCTTGTAGAGTGCCCTTTGGGCTTGACAGGTAAAGTTTGCTCAGAGGCAGTATAGACAAAAATAATATAGTCAGAAAGCCATTTGGACAGGGTTCGTTTTGTAACTGCCATACCCATCTTGCTGTCTGAGAAGGCCACAAAGAGCTGGTCTGTTTTCCTGTGATCCTTCGTTCTGTCCAAGTAAAATCTGAGTTGTCTATGAACATCTAACTTGTGTAACATATATTCCAATTTATTGGAGTGGTTTTTGAAAAATGTGGGCAGTTCAATGGACTGATTAATATTATTAATGGAGCAAACTTTGGGAAGAAAGGATGGATTATTGCGAAGAGAAACTCTGTCAGGGTGAAAAATTAAATAAGGATGTTGAACTGAAAGAGCCTGAAGCTCCGATACCCGCCTGGCCGATGTGATAGCCACCAGAAAGAGGGTCTTCCAAGACAAAAACTTCAAAGGACAGGAAGAGGCTGGTTCAAAAGGTGGTAGCATCAGCTGTGACAAAAGAAGGTTCAAGTTCCAAGGTGAAGTAGGACTTCTAACTGGTGGTCTAATATGGAAAGATCCTTTTAGAAAGGCCTTACAAAGTCTGTGAGCCATAATAGGAGCCCCACTTTCTCCCACATGAAAATTCGATATGGCAGCTAATTGCACTCTCAAAGTGGCAGGAGAAGCCCCTTGGTGGAACAATTCGGTCAAAAATTCCAAGACCTTATTCAGAGGAGCTACTAAGGGATCCAATTGTTGTGTAGTTGCCCAGTGCACAAAACGCTTCCATTTACTGGTGTAAATCCTTGTAGTGGATGCTTTATGAGAAGCCACCAGGATATTTTGAACTGCAGGAGATAGAAGATCAGACCTGGCTAAGAAGGGAAGCGGAGCAGCCAAGCTGCTAGTTTGAGGGAGAGAAGCGACGGGTGGAGAGCCCCTGATGAGTGGGTCAGTAGATCCGGCTCTGGGTCCAGGATCCAGGGTTCCCACATTTGGTGTGCTAGAAGAAAGGGAAACCATATTTGACGAGGCCAGAATGGGGCAATGAGGATAATTGTCCTTTGCAGGTTGCTGGCTTTCTGTAGAAATTTTGAAATCAGGGGAACAGGAGGAAAAGCGTACAGGAGACCCGGGGCCAATCGTGAACCAGAGCGCCCTTGGGACTTCCCTGGAGGGGGTAATAGGGCAAAATAGCTTCTGCATTTGGCGTTCATTGGAGACGCAAACAGATCGCAGGAAGGCTGGCCCCACTTGCGAAAAATCTCCTTCGCAACTGACTGTTTGAGGGACCACTCGTGAGGTAACAGGATGGCTCTGCTCAACCTGTCCGCTATGATGTTGGATATCCCCGGGATGTGCGTTGCTATCAGAAAGCGACCCGTGGACTCCGCCCATTGCCAGATACTCATGGCCTCTCTGCATAGTTGGTAAGACTTGGTTCCCCCTTGCTTGTTTATGTACCAGACTACAGACATGTTGTCCGTCTGGACTGCAATTGTCCCTAGAGGAAGAAGGGGAGCAAAGTGTTGCAATGCTAGAAACACTGCCCTCAACTCCAGAACATTGATATGCAGATTGTATTCCAAATTGGTCCATTCGCCTTGGACTGTCTGTCCCTGAAAGATGCCCTCCCACCCTATCAGGGAAGCGTCCGTGGTCACCGTTGCTGTTGGAGTGGGTAGCACAAATGGTCTTCCGCTGGAGAGATTGCAAGTCCGAAGCCACCAAGTCAGGTGCGATTTGCATATGTTTGTGATGTAGATTTCATGTGTCAGGGGTAACTTTTGGAACGACCATTGTGCGAACAGTAGCCATTGAAGAACTCTCATGTGCAGTCTTCCCAAGGGTATCGCAATGAGAGAAGCTGCCATGAGACCCAAAACCTTCAGAACCAGTTTCGCTGGGGATTTTCTGGATGAGAGAAGAAGAGATATATGGTTTTGTAAGGAGGCTATCCTCTCTGGGGGAAGCCTTAGAATTAAGCAATGCGTATCCAATTCTGCTCCTATGAATGAGATATGCTGTGACGGCTGTAGTAAAGATTTTTCGAAATTTACGGAAATTCCGAGTTGAACACAAAGTTGAAGTGTGTAATCCCTGGCCTGAATCAGTCGACGCTCGGTGGTGGCAGAAAGGAGCCAGTCGTCCAGATACGGAAACACTTGGAATCCGAGGCGTCTCAAGTGAGACGCTACCACTGCCATACATTTGGTGAAGACCCTGGGGGCTGAGGTCAGACCAAAGGGCAGGGCTCGAAACTGAAAGTGACTGGCTCCCAGCCGGAAGCGCAAGTGATCCCTGGACGCCCTGGCCATCTTGATGTGGTAGTATGCGTCCTTTAGATCTATTGAGCACATCCAGTCGTCCTTCTGTAAAAATGGAAGGATCGATTGAAGCGTGACCATTCGGAACTTTTCTTTCTTGATGAAGGTATTGAGTTTGCTTAGGTCCAGAATTGGCCTCCAGTCCCCTGTCTTTTTTGGAACTAAAAAGAACCTTGAGTAAGTTCCGAATCCTCTTTGGTCCGCTGGGACTGGTTGGATGACTCTTTTTTCTAGCAGCTTTGAAATTTCTGTAGCTGCAGGGCCTCGCAGATGGGGCAGCACATCTGGGAGTCTTTTCTGTGGAATTGGGGGCAATAGAAAGGGAATTTTGTAGCCTCTGGTAACAACGCTTTTTACCCAATTGTCTGATGTAAGATTTTGCCAGGCCTGAGGGTACAAAGCTAAGCGACCCCCGACTGCCTCCAGAGCAGGACAGTCGGGCCTCCTCTCAGGAGTGCTGGAAAGGCTTCCTGGGGAGTGTATCCCTGTCACCTTGGTTTTGCGGACCCCCTCTGCCGCCAGGGCGACGTCTTCCACCTCTACCCCCTCCTCTGCCTCTGGAGGGGGTATCACCCTGTGCGCCTGGAAAAGAACCCTGGGGTTTTCAAAACCACATTTTTCCACCACGTTGCCCTTTGGGGTACGGTCTGGATGGGGTGGAAAAATGGACTCCGACAGCAGACAGAGTCTTTCCCTCTTGCTCACACTGGGTAAGGGTTTCCTTTACTTTAGGGCCAAAAAGAGTGGCACCATCAAATGGGGCGTTAGTAAAGGAAGACTTGAAGGCTTCCGCAAATGAACATAAGCGCATCCAGGACTGCCTACGAAGAGCAATCGCTGAAGCTGCTGCCCTACTCGATCCTTCGGCTGCGTATGAGATCAGCCTCATGGACGAGTTTACAATAGAAGTAAGGGTATTGAGATGTGCTGTAACCTTCTCTGAGACAGCAGCATCTGTAGTACCCTGGAGGGTATCTCCCAACTCTTTGATTAGATCCCTCTGTAGCCATGTAAAATGGGTCAAATAGTTCAGGGATCGCATAGAAAAAGCCGCTGAACTAAAAATGCGCTTCCCATATCTGTCCATAGTCCTAGAATCTCTATTAGGCGGATGGACAGATGAGGAAGATTCCGACATCTCCTTTTTCGTGGCCGCTGCCACCACCATAGCGTCCACTGGTACTCCCTTTGTCAGATAAGCCTTATCTTGGGGGGCAGTAATAAATTTGTTAGGCTTTCTAGGGACTGGTTCCACCGTGTCAGGTGTCTCCCATGCCCTTCAAGCAATCAGCTCCATTAACTCATCGAAGGGCGGAGTGACCCAGGAGGAGCTAGGGCGAGCACCGAATGCCTTCAGCAAGACTGACTCATCCTCAGAAGGGGGGAGGGATTGCCAATCACCTCTCTGCTTTAGGATCTCCAGGATGTCAGAAAAAGAGACATCCTCCGAGGGTGACTTTGGGGACCCTTCTGACTCATCTAAGTCAGTGTCCGATGTCAATGATTCTTGTGGAGAATCTAAGTGTCTCCTCTTACACAATCTTTTCCTCGGAACTTCCTCGGGGGGGGCATCCGAAGAAGCCTCCGAGGAAGAAGGGGCACCCTCTAGGGGTGGCTGAGACACCGGTGCTCGATGCTTGGATGTAGCCGTGGGTGCAGAGGAGGATAACGGCCCTTTATGGGAAGGAGAAGCTGTTTCTGCTGAAGTGGTTGTCTGAACAGACAACACCTTCCTCATGTGATCGAAGGCCCCCGGGTCCCGAGTCGAGGTATCCCCCGGTTCCGAAGAAGTCGGAGGAATTCCCGAGACAGGCACCGAAGGCATCGACCCCCGAGGACGGAGCCGAGTCTATCCGAGCCGAGGCCCCGAGAGGGAGCGTCGGAACCGAAACATCGGTCCGACTCTTGGTCCCGGACCCAAGGATGGATCTTCGGCTCCGAGACTCCGGTACTGGATCCGACGGAGTCGAGGTGAACGGTATCAACCGAGAAAAAGATGGCTCCGGTACCGAGGGCTCCACAATCACCAGGTCAGCCTCTCCCGGCTCCGAAGACTGGATAGGCCTCAGAGGAGGAACAGGTGGAGATAAGGGAAGGCCTTCAAGTCTCGACACCAACTGGGAGGAGACAGAGATGAGTTTGGACAAGGCTGTATTCTCCATCAATTTCTGCACCACGCAGTCTACATCGGTGTCGGAGAGGGGCCTGGAAGAACGCGTCGAAGGAATCGAAGATGGAGCCGACCTCAAAAGTGCAGGAGGAGGAAGCTCCGTCACCGGTTCCAAGACTCGAGGCTCGGTAACTGACAACAGTTCAACACTCGGCCCCGAAGTCTGTGGAACCGGTGATCGAACTTTGACTGAAGAGCTCGGAGCCGATGACTTGGGCTCCGACGTCTTCGATTCCTTCGAGGATTTAGATGCCTGGTCTGATGCATCCAGAGCCTCTTGGAATGCAGGCTTCAAAAGACCCCTATCCATAAGTTTCCTGCGCCTATCTGTCATGACCCTTCCACTGAAAGAATGACAGATAGAGCAGTCTTCCTGCAGATGGAGAGGGCCAAGACAGTAGACGCAGGAACTATGATTGTCTGTGACAGACATCTTCTGTCCACATTGGCACTGTTTGAAGCCTGATTTAACTTTTTCTGACATGATAAAAAATTCCAATACAGAGAACAGTGACAAGCCAGTAGTAAATGTCAAATCCAATAAAGAAAGTCAAAGCCAGTAAAATTTGTCAAATCCTGATACTTAAGTCACATCCAATAGTCAAATCCAGTTAAGGGTGGGGTAGGCCCCGAGGGAAACTTAAAGTATATAAAAGTGTATAAAACTTATATACGGAACCGAGAAACCCTCGATACACTACTCACGCATACACACAGTCAATCTGAGAAAATCTGTATACAAAAACTAATGAAAGAATTATAAGAATAAATCAATCTTAGCTTTCAGGTGGTCCGAGCTCATCAAAATGATGCGATCTTTGCAGCGGCAAACTAGATCTGAGGTAAAGGCAGAGGGGGATAGTGGGAGTTAGGTTGGTCTCGAGCTTCTTCTCGATGCAGAGCTTTGTCAAGCGGCCGACACGGAGCCGAGGATCGGCTCCGAACCCAGGTGTAAGAACAAACGGTGAGATTGAACACTCTCACATTCTTTTTTTACAGCATCGATATATAACAGTACTTGAAACACTTTGTTTTTAACATATATACTCTTTAATTCAGAAATTGGTAAATCATTCATAAAGTTTTTTTGTGTGTGTGTTTTTTTTTTTTTTGCTTGTTTTTGTTTTGTTTTCCTTTCCTTTCAGTGATCATTCTGTTCTAAATGTAGCAGAGAGGTATTGGACTTACTTATGTCGATGGGTGGGGATGTTTGGATAGATCCGTTATTCAAACTAGGAGTGTTAGGCTCCATGATGGGAAAGAAGGATATCAGAAGTTTCTACTTAATCGTTTGGGAAATACGTCTTTTATGGGTGTCTATCATTACTAATGAGTATATAGCTAATAATCTCAAGTTTACTGGTTATATATTTATCAATAAGCAGTTCAAGAATTTTTGGAGTGGTTCATTGTTATTATCATACTTTTGGAATTATGATGACATCATTTGTATATTTGTGTTGCCTATTACATGTCGTATCTTAAAGTGCATTTCCATCAATATTAATGGATTAAACAATGGTTACAAGAAGGTCAGTTTAAATTAAACAAGTTTCTAAAATTATTTAATTCCCAGATTATCTTTTTTTACAGGAGACATATCTGTTACAAGAATATATAGACAGACTTAATACTAAATATTACACCTTGTTATCTAGCTTTCAATATAACAAGAAAAAGAGGGGTAGTTATTTTGTGGAAAAAAATTTTATCTATGCCTAAAATCCTTGGCACATACAATGATGATAAAGGAATGATTTGTTCAGTAACTCTAGAAATCAAAAGAAAACTACACACCTTTATTAATGTGCAGTGAATCCCTGGAATAGAAGTTAAAACCGTTAAGCATCAATTAGACCAGATTATTCAAATCTCAAAAGACAGTATTATACTGGTAAGAGATTTTAATTGTATATTAAAGGATGAAGATTCCAATACTACTAGAAAGCAAAGAATACCTGCCTCAGCTAAAGCATTAATAGAATTTATAGAATTATTTCATATTAAGGATATCAATGAATTTTCAGACCCATAATCACTTTTTTGCCCTTTTTTCACACAAACATAGATTGCAATCAATAACTGATACAGTATATGTTCCAAATGATCTAACCACTAGTCTGGGTAAGATTAAATAGTCTCTTTTCTGTTTTCTGACCATAATGCCATAACTTTTGAGTTACTGTCAAACTTTAATATTATTCCCATTAAAAGGACACCTGCCTATATAAACAACTTGAAGTATTTTAAAGATTTTTTTTAACAAAGAAATTCAGATCTTTATTGCAATTAATTATATAGAAGATATCTCAGAAACATATTTATGGGATGCTCTAAAAGTATATTTATATAGCAAAGTTATCACATGGCATATCCTTAAGAGTGGGATAAGGAATTGATAAATTTACAAGAATATTGATAAATTAGATAGTCAAAAAGGGAACTCTAATTTAATTAAATTAATTAATTTAATCAACCTAAAAGTAAACCAAGACAAGACCATTAACATAATAGAATGCTACTTTCCACCTGGCAACAATATTCCTCCACTAGAAAACCTCCTCAGCTGGGTAAATCATCACCTTCCAAAAGAAACCATAATATTAGGTGATTTTAATATAGACTGGCTATCCTGTTCCAACCACCATCCAACCCACCAACTAAATTTTCATGTTTTTTTCCAACCTATCCAGACACCCACCAGAATAAATAAGAATTCCAACAATAATTCTACTCTTGACTGGATACTAGTCAGCAAGAGCCCCCAATCATACACAGCTGGCTGCCTACCGGATAGCCTCAGTGATCATACTCCAACTTTCCTACTCAAAAAAACACATATATCAGGCTAAACCCATTACCTATCAGCAAATATGTAATAAAGTAAACTTTAACCCTGACAACTTCATCTCAGCCCTAAAAAACTGCAACTGGACTCCACTAAAATACCTCAACCTTGATGACGCTGTCCAATTTTTCAATACCACCTTCCTTAAAGTCTTAAACACCCATGCACCCACAAGATTTACTAGAGTTAAAGCCCAGTCCTCCCCATGGCTACAAAAAGCCACTAGATCAGAAATGAAAAACCGAGATAGAGCCTGGAAACACTGGTGCAAGACAAAAAAAAACCCTCTGATAGACAGAAATTCTGTGAATTACATAACAAAGTTAAAAAATTACTAAAACAGGAACAAATTCTATATTACCAGTTTGCCCTGAACTCCACCCAAAGCAACCCTAAACAATTCTGATCAACCATCAACTCCATTCTCCACCCAGGAAAAGTAGGAACCCCTCCACCAAACAAAAACTCCTCTGAAAACATTGCCACCTCTTTCAACACTCACTTCACACAGACCGTTCTATCACTAGCAAAACAGCAAAACC
The DNA here is from genome assembly GCF_019279795.1 of Protopterus annectens. Lineage (NCBI taxonomy): Eukaryota > Metazoa > Chordata > Ceratodontiformes > Protopteridae > Protopterus > Protopterus annectens. The sequence goes on from NC_056735.1 coordinate 482,687,512, forward strand.
CCTCTACCCTACCCTCTCCAACTACACCTAGTAACCTGCCCACTGCATTCACTTTCTCTCCTATCCCTACCTCCAACATAAAAAACTCTTATTAAATCTAAAGCCCACAAAACTAGCAACTGACAACCTTCCAGCCGAGTACCTTAAAATTGCAGCTGAAGCCCTAGCCTACCCAGTTACAATCCTGATTAACTGATCTTTATCTGAAAGCTATGTCCCTTCACAATGGAAAATATTCCACATTATCCCCCTCCACAAAGGTGAGCCCTCCACAGATTTCACCAACTACCGGCCCATACCTATTCTGTCTCCTCTATCAAAAATACTTGAGAGATGCATTCACTTACAAGTTCTAAACTACCTCCTTGCTAACAACCTCCTATATAACACACAACATGGTTTCCAACCATACCACAGCACAACCACTGCCTTACTTGCTTTCGCTAATACAATCCTTCAACATAAAAACAATGGTTATTTAATCTCTGCAACTTTCCTAGACATATCTAAAGCATTTGACATGGTCTCTCATAAACAACTCATCACTGTCCTCGATACTCTATCCTTCTCTCAATCTGTCACAAACTGGTTCCAGAGCTACCTGACTGACCACCATCAATCCGTTGTTTGGCATAATGATATATCCCCCCAACTCCCTGTCTCAACAGGTGTTCCCCAAGGATTCATCCTTGGACCCTTACTCTTCTCCATATTCACTAATAATCTAGCCTCTACTACCAAACAAGCCACTCTCATACAGTACGCAGATGATTCCACCATCATCTGCTCAGCCCACTCCCTACCTGAACTTCAAAAGACCACACAGGAAGCCTTTTCCTCAGTTGAAACTTGGCTTTCAGATGCACAATACTTAACCCAAACAAAACAAAACTCATATTCCAACCCACCAAACACAATCTAAACGCCCACTAATTTAATATTAAAGCCAATGACAACACCATTAGCCCCACAACAGACCACACCAAACTACTTGGAGTTGAAATTGACAATAACCTCAAGTTTGACATCCACATCTCGTTAACCATAAAAAAGTACACAAAAAAATAGGAGCTTTATACAGAAATAAGCAATTCCTCACCAAAACAGCCAAGATTTCAGTTGCAAATAGCTACCTTCTTTCCACCCTATTCTACACCTTTCCAATATTTACCAACCTAAGGCTAAGTGAGTTAGGTAAACTCAAAGCTTGCTACAACAAAATAGCAAGGTTTGCTACTGGCACAAGCTACCATAGCCACCACTGCACCTCACTTACTGAACTAGGCTGGCTAGAACTCCCTCACCTCCTTCAATGGTATCAACTCTCACTCACCCACAAACTACAAAATCATCCTCTAAAAGTCCCTTCCCTCCAAAATCTATTCCAACCCTATCATCCCACAAGACCACTGCGCTCCAGCAACAAAAATCAATTACAGGTAACTAGAACCAGGAACTACGCTGGAGAAGCTCTCTTCTCCTACTCCATAGCAAAATTATGGAATACCCTTCCTCACACTATAACTTCTGTGTCATCATGCACTAACTTCAACGCTGCTCTAAAATCTCATCTAAAAGAGCACTGGGCATGTCCCTGTAACAAACCTCTATAACATCTCTACCCCAAACTCTAATCCCTTTCTTCCACCCCTCTAACTACCTCAGATTGCAGCCAAATACATTGCTTGTAAACCTATATCTCATCTGTAATCTTAGTCACTGTTATTCAAGGGTAATAGCTGCTAGCTCAGCTATTAAAATACTTGCTAGTCTTTATAGCACCAAAGATATAAGTGTTGTACCATTTAACTAAATACTTAATTTCATTTTGAACTATAACTGTTTACTACTACTATTGTTAAACAAAATCTACCTATACTTCTTGCAACTTGTAATTAATTGTTGTTTTTAATTGTTTTTATTGTGGAGCTTTTCTCCCCGAGCCTCCACTGAAAAAGGAGCTGTGTCCAGTCAGATTTTCCTGGTCAACAAATGTAAATAAATAAATAAATAATAAATAATAAATAATAAATAATTTGACAAAATAAATTAATTTAAATTGTAAATATTTAGACATCCTTAATCATGAAACTATAATTAATCTAGAAATGATTAAAATAAATAGCTATTCTGTCAACCCAAAATCCATGCACAAGTTAGCTACAAGAACAAAAAATGCTTATTAAATCTAATCATATCAAAAACTATATTCTATTAGTAAAAAATGTTATTGAAATAGAAGATATCCTAAGATAATTTAGAAGTCACTTTAATAAAATCAGTCAATATAATCCAACAATGGATTCCCAAGATGTAATTAAAACTTTTATTAGAAACCATACTAAAAATAAACTGAAGACCAGACGAAAATAACTGATGGACCTATATTAATTTCTGGGTTTAAAGCTCAAATTAATAAACTAAAACCCAATAAGACACCTGGTAATGATGACATAATACCTGAACATTGTAAACTAATGCCTAAAGAAGTCTCAAGTATTTTGCTCAAAGTTTTCTCCATAGTTAAAGGTCTAACAAATGTTCCACCATCATGGAAATACACCCTTATTTCTCTGATCTTAAAAGTTATAAAGACTCTGTAGATTCTTCTTCTTACAGACTGACCTCATTATTAAATATAGACTATAAAATATTTATGGCTATTCACACTAGCAGAATACATCAGTTTCTACCATCTCTGATCAATAATGACCAAAGTGGTTTTATAATACATAGGAATTCCTATGATAATATTAAAAGAATATTAACAATAATTGATTATGCAAGCAGAACAAGAGATAGCTTAACATTAATAAGTTTAAACATTAATAGCACCTTTGACTCAGTTAATTGGAATTAACTTTTATTAGTTTTAGAGGAATGTCATTTTTCAAATAATTTTTTACATCTTATTAATCTCCTTTAAGAAAATTCTTATGCCTACATAAAATCAGGTCCATATACCTCAGAGTCAATTAGGATTTCTAAAGGAACTAAACAGTTAAGAAAAAGCAGTGTCCCGAATGGAGTGAGTATAGCCTTCCCTATTAAGGCAGGGTGAAATTAAAAAAAATATAGTAAATACTCCCTCCTCCTGCCAAGTGGAGACGTTGCACAGCGTGGTCAGGCTAAAAGCAGATGCAGGTCAAAAAACAGTTGTAGATATTAAAGTTGTTATTTACAAAAAAATTAAAATGCAGTATCAGTAGATGCATGGGCTTCAAAGATTTTAATATGTAAAATAAAAATGTGATATCAAATGAGGTGCAGGAATAGGTCAGTCTGTGCTGAAGCTTGGGAACCAGCTGCTCTCTGTTGCAGTAGTTGTATCCTCGTAATTGAGCTTTTGCTGAATGGCCTAGGGAAAAGTTATTTATTTGGCTTAAGCAATGCTCTAAAAATTCTTATAATGGATGAGAAAAGAAATGAAGAGGCTGTAGATTGATTTTCATTTTATATTCTTTATTCTGCATCTCCCCAGAAATGCTCTCCAAGCACTGTTCAGTGCTGAAATCCAGCTAGGATGGAGCAGTATTTATTCCCCAGATGGGGGGGGTGTGCCCGGGTCTAACCAACAACAGTCTTAAGCAGCCGGGTGAGTGGGCCTTGCCTTTATTGACCAATCAGTGTAAGACTCTTGGGTTAGTCCGGGAAAAAATGCACAAAGAAATCAACTTATTAGGTGTAGTTTACTTGAAAGCATTTAAAGCAAATGATACAAGACCCACAACCCTGTATGCCAGCCTGTTTGACAGGCTGAGCATGCTTCCTGCACTTCCACCACTGCTTTTTATTTTATCCACTACGACAGCCACCTTGGAGCTTATTTGTACACACAAATTTTTTACATACAAAATGTTTTATTAGATTTTTGACATTGAAAACCCTAACACCACTCCAGGAGGCATCCTGCACCTCTGCCATTGCCTTTGTGGTTTTTCCACTACTACAGCCACCAAGGAGCTAATTTATACATACGAATATTTTCACATACAAATATGTTTATTTAGGTTTTGATATTAAAATCTTTAATACCACTCCAGGAGACTTCCCTGACGAAGACCTCGAAAATGTTAGCACAAACTTCAGTGCATAGTAGGTATTTCTTTAAAGACATAGCACTTTACCTAAGAGCTTATTCTCATTTCTGCAAAAATGGCTGATTCTCTATACTGACCCAGCTGGTTTTCACATACCACATGGTCCTCCCAACCTTTATTAACTAGGCCATTTTTGGCTTTTTTCTATTCATCTGTTCTCTGTACCTCATAAGAGCCAGCTGCAGTACAACTGTTTCAAGTTGCTGGTTGAGAGCCTTACACACTGCTTTTTTATGATCTGCACAGACTGACAGTTAATACCCCCTTTTCTAAAGATTGATTCCATGGACAGTCACAACACGACTTTTAACTCTGAAATTTAATCTTAAGACACTAAGCAAGCTGGCCATTTTCTGTATGCTATATTCTAGTTTAAACTCTGCAAGACATTATACCAGTGGCTTTTATTTAGAAATCTGTACATTTTTTACACTTTCTGGAATAAGATTTTTACACAAGTGCTGGATGATGGTTGTTTGTGTATGAAAGCAACTGCACCATTGTCGTTTGCTCAGTTAACCTTATGTCTCTGCAGGACTGGTGTGCAATTCTGCAAAATAAGTTGGAGTGTTTGAGGCTTCTGTTTGTGCAAAAAAGTAAAGCTAAAATTAGCTCTTAATTTTCCCTGATTTAGCAGAATGCCCTAAAATTTGTGGTTTTCTGGGAAATCATTGAAGAGACTAAATAATAACAGACATTTCAGTTTTAGACAATCAGAGTTTGAGAGGTATACAACCAGACAAGGTGTGCACAGTAAAGTGTCTGCAACTGCAGTGTGTGTGTGTGTGTGTGTGTGTGTGTGTGTGTGTGTGTGTGCAGGGGGACTGTATGTAGATGAACACAATTACTTTCTTGTGTGGTCTGGCTTTGCAAGACTGATGTGCATTTACTTTAAATAAGTAAAATAATTTGGCTACTGTGCATATGTGTAAAACAAGCTTCAAATACATGATGATGTCCATAACTATTTTTACCACAAATCAAACGTTTAGGAATAAATATTCAACAATGGAGCTATAATTGCTGTGCAAGGTGGCTGTCTGTGAATACAAAAGTCATTAGTCTGGCTTTGCAAGACTGGTGTGCATTTGTGTATAGCAAACCGGAATACTTTACTATGGATAATTTTTTTATCACAGCTGGAAATTTGATGCGTACACAATCAAGTCAGTCTAACTGATGGGTATGGACATTAATGAAATATAACGACAGCAGTCTGAATGCTCTTTTATAGTATATAAAGTCAGGAACCACCGAGAGCCCACAATACACTTAATCTGACTCTGGTGACCAGTGTATTTTTCTCAATGCTCAGTTTCTTGATTTTTTTAAGATTAAGTAGCTGTCAAAATTAAGACATTTAAAACATGAAATATCAAGGGAAAGTGGAAGTACTAATTCTAGACACAGCCTTATGTGCATGTTCTATTACCAGAAGACTGGAAACCTAAGAAGACACAAAGTTTTTTCTTATAAATGTAATGGTAAGCCATGTATTCTCATATTGTTTCTCCTGGAGCAAGTCTGCAGATCATCCACGACAGCATGCCACCAAAACACGCTAATTCTGCATTTCTGTTTGTTTGCTGTTGATGTAACATTTGATGTATCTACTTTACCTGAGACTCATGTCTGACAACAATGTTTTTAATTTCTTGAATGCTTCTAGCTCCATTCTGCATTAAAGTAGGCAATGCCTCTTGCATAGCTCATTCAGCTTTCACATCCTCTGCATTTAAATGTTTCAGACTGTGACACCATCTTAATTTTTTTCTGCTTGCCACAGTTTTTGAGGTAAGTTCTGCAAATCCTCTGCAAAAAAACTCCTTTCCCAACATTTCATTATCTACACTCATTGTTACATGCATTAAAAGTGTGGTTCACTGTCTATGTGCCCATAATTCAGTCTTCAGCTTTTCAACTATTGCACTGGATTCAAGGTGAGAACACACAGCCAGGACTTCTTCTCCATGCATATGCACATTTGAACCCCAATTATGATGCACACCTTGGAAGGAATACAAGTTTAAGCCATTGTCCTTTAGGTAGTCCCCATTTTGAAGTCTCTTTTCCAAGTACTTCAGACTGGATCACACATTTCTTGATGATTACTAATTAATAGTACATATAGGTTGCTAAGTATTTTGCTAAAGAGTTTGCACCATGTACCTCATTAACACAAGAGCACATTATGGTCATAAAGCAATTTTTCAACCATCTCAGCCTATGCATCACCGTTTCAAGATTTCAAGAAAATCACAGTCTCAGTATCTGGAATGGAAGTAGCAACCATAAAGAAAAGAACTAATAAGACAACATCGTACATCACTTATTGGCAGAAAGTTTGACAAAATATTGGACAAAACAGATTAGTCAGCACAGCATCTTAATACAAATTTTATATTGTATTTGGAAACATGATGTTATAGATTGTATACTTAGGGAATTGCATTTTGTTTCTTTTGTAAATAGTTGACTAGTTGATTATGTTATATTATTTTTATGTTTCACTATTTATGGTTCGATCTATTAGAAGATATAGAAAACATTTTAATAAAAATTTCTTTGAGTACAACATTTCAAATGTCTATACAGCTGAAGTGCCCCCAGGGCAACACAGACCTATGCTAACATAATTCCCAAAAGACAAGTGTTTCAAGTCAACATCTGATCTCAACAGCTCAAGGATGGAGCTGCAGATGTTCACCTTTCCACTTGTCTACCTGCTTAGTTCTCTTCTTTAAATTATTTCAAAAGGACTGTCCTCCTTCACCCAGCACCCAGTTGAGCAAATGCCAGTATCATGTTCTTAATCATGTTTACCATCAAGTGGGTTAAGGCCAGTTTCTTTTCTAGCTTTTATCATGTTAATGTAATCAAAAAAATGATTTTACTCTACCATGTTTGTACAGAAATTCAATGATCTTTGTGTGTAGACTTAAATTGTTTGTTAGACTGATAGTACTCCAGTAAATCAATTTCTAACCACTTAGGCACTATATCTACCTTCAGCTACATTAGTAAGCAACTGGAACCATGGATTTGCACTTTTCAGCCATCTCTGAAGAAATGGGCATCATGAGACAATGCAGCAATTGTCTCACTTTTGCTAACAGCCACCTACTACTTGTGTGTGAGAGATGTAGCACTATAATGTTAATGGAGGTAAAGCTCTCATATGAAGCTGCAACAAATAACAAGCAGCTTGTCAGTACCACACAACACCATACTAAACCAATCACACATAGATCAGACCAAATACACAGACCTAACTATGTTAAGCTCTTAAAAGTAACCTATTTATTAATTTATTTATTTGACATTTGTTAACCAAGATAGTCCATCACAGCAAAAGCCATTTTTCAGTGGAGACCCGGGGAGAAAAGCTCCACAATATAAGTAAGCAAGAAAATTTACAAAACTGAAGATGAATACACTGAAAATTTTACAATAAAACAGTTAAGCAAATGTAAACAAAGCTCCACAGTACAATATAGTAAGAGGTATTATAACACTGAAGAAAAAACATAGCAAAGAAATATACAATAAAACATTTGAATGAATTTACATAACCACAATGGGTTATCTTCAGAGGGTAATTGTACAATGCAGAGCAGTTAAGTGAGTTATGGTAGTAGGGAAGGGAGGAATAGAGGGGATAGTGATAGAGAAAGAGGTGGGTTTATGTGGGATGATTACAGAGGCAAATCCATGTTCTATTAAGGTACCTTTTGAGAGTTTTCTTGAATTCGTGGCTGTAGGAAATGTTTCTAAGGTTCATGGGGAGCTTGTTCCATGCAAGAGCAGGGAAGTAGCTATAGACATTCCATCCAATAGATTTTTTAGATTTGTGAATTTGTAAGATACATTGGTCAGGGCTTCTGAGGAATCAAGGGGGCTTATAGAGGGAGACAAGTGAGGAAATGCTAGGGTAAAAGGAGGGCTTATTCAAAATAGTATGGATAATGAAAAGTTGGGTAAATAAGAGTTGATTAGGAAACTCTAGCCAGCTGAGTGTCTGGAGAGCATGAAAGTGGTGTGATCTTGAGGGCAGACTGGCTGCAAATCTAGCAACTTTGCTGTAGACGGTTTCAAGTTTGGGAAGTAGTGAAGACCTTAAGTTTGTTAAAATTTGAGAGCTGTAAAAGAGGTTGGGGAGAAGGTAAGCTTGGGCTAGTGAGATGCTGGAGTTGGGTGTGAGGAACCTTTTGTTTCTATAGAGCAAACCAAGCTTTTGGTGGTTTTCTTGATGCAGTTAAGTACATGAAGGTCAAATTTTAGTTGATCGTCTACTATTACTCCAACCAGTTTAGTGTGTGATTCATCTATGATCATAGTGTTGTTCAGGGAAGAGATGGTGAGTTAAATGTAAAATGCTTTCTAATTGTAACGTAGGAAACAAGTACGCTCAGCAGACTCACAAAAACACAGCAACAGCAGCAACCATCATGAAGCATACATCCAAGAATCACACTGTCTCAAATCAAAAGCCCAAAAGGCAAATCCCCACACAATTGCTATTGTAAATTTAACTGTGTTGGAAACTTTAGAAACCACGCACAGCACTGTGCAGAGCTAATAGTAAATGATTTCACATAATCAGAACTAGATGACATAGTCAATCTACTAATGGAAAAATGTAACTCAAACCTTACCCCTTACCCCCTCCTATATTCCTAAATCATATACATGGATCTACAGCTGCCCCCCCCCCCCCAATCTCAAAAGAACAAGTCCTTTAGTCACTACCCATGGTTAAAAAAACTACTTCTATAGGGCTAGTCAGGGCTGCCTTCTGACTAGCATGAAATATGACTTGTCAGACACTCCTACACTGGTTATATAATATGAGCCTCCAAGCAGGCTTCATGCCAGATGAATGGAGGAAAGCAACAGTCATCCCCTTACACAAAGGTGGAGCATCAACAGTTTCAGGTAATTATAGATGCATAAGCTTTACCAACTTCATATGTAAAGCTCTGGAACTGATCATTATGAGATTAGTAAATAAGGACATAGATAAACTACGGTCTCAACCTGAGCCAGTTCAAATTAAGGGCAGGTCCTACCTACATAACCTGGATGACTTCTTCTAGAAGGTTACAGAAGCAATGGATAAAGGTAAATCAATACATATCACATATCTAGACTTCACAAAGGCATTCAATACCACACCACACTCAGGTATTATAGATAAACTCTCCTAGCTAAATCTAAATGTAAATCTCTATGTAACTCATTGAAAAGCACACTAGCTCACAAACAGAAACCAGTAATTTAGGATGGGTGTCTACGTCTTTCAAAAAACTTGTCACAAGTAGTGTTCCTCAAGATTCAACCCTTGGGCCATTCTTCTTTGGTATTTACTTCTTGGAGGTCAAAGCAAATATTAAGGGTTTATAGCTGCCCAAGTCTACAAATGACTGCAAAGCTGGTGCCATCATAAACTCAACAGGAGAAAACAAGATAATGCAAGAGGGCTGTTCTCAAACAAATAGCTGGTGTCAAAACCATGGACTATAACTAAATGCCAAGAAATGTATAACAGTATAACTTATAACACAAAATAAAGTTCCATGCAATCTTTAATATATTACAAACAACTATACACTTAGTGCCTTGGCCAACACCTTCAAAGAGTAAAAAACACCATACCTACCATGTCAATAAATAAGAACAAATCTTTACATGACATACATCAGTCGTCCAATTAAAATCATAATAGACTTGCCTGTGATACATTAAATATTCCATGGAACTTTACTTTGTGTCATAAATTATAATGTTGCTTATAAGTCATTGACTAAAAATGTATAATAGCTTCCTTAGGCAAGCATAACCTCCCTTATATCTGTAACATGCCCCTGAATGTTGATCCTGTAGTCAGGGATCTGGAAACCTAAGTAGACAACGAGCTGTCCTTTGATCATCACATATTCACTATTGCAAGGCAATCCTTTTTCATTGCACAGCTTATATCTAAAGATATGGTGATCAGGTCCACGGATGTAATTACTCTATTGTACTCATCTTTCAATAGGCCGATCATAAAGAATAATACCCCCTTCAGTATATACCTGTCCAAATACTTGTCATAGTTGGAAAGACCACAATGCTTTCTCACTAAAAAAAGTCAAAGGCCTAAACCATAAAAACTCTACAGACCACCTCAAAGCCGTATCCTTCTTTTCAGTATCATACAGGCTTCTAAGAGGTTACCTCAGCCTTGTGTATACAGCCACAACAGACCCTATTCTTTCTAACCTATTACATATTCATAAGTCCAATGTTAGCATGGACAACTACTCAAGGGATCTCAATCTCTCCTACAGCCCAAATAGGGCAGGCTGGATGGACTGGTACATATCAGTAAGAATATTGCTTCTAATAGGGTTGCTGGCAGCAACACAGACTCTACATGGTGCCCTATACACGTAAGAGTTGTACAGACAAACCACTCTGGGCATCTACTGTGATGTGCAGTATCCTCAAGCTAGGAAAACCTGGATCACAGACTGAGTGCCATGGCAGGGCTAGCCACTTGATGATGTAAAATATGGCTCTAGGTGATTCGGTCATGTTGACTAGTGTCAAAGAATGGGCATGGGTATTTGCCGGTGATAAGTGGGTTGATGACCTGGCATACTCCAACCTACACCAGGGACCCATGCAAATGTTGGAAGGTGAATTTGTGTCCCTATTGGCCAGAGTGTACCCACCGTAAAGCCCAGCAGCCCTGAGTCAATAAGCTACTGATACAAAAAAATTCCAGTGTAAGAAAACACTTGATAGCAGCTTCAATACAACAAAATTTCTTTAATAAAACGCAAAGCTTTCGGACATGAGTCCTTCCTCGGTGTGAACAAGCAGAACAGAACACTTTCTTTTCTTTTTATAATGAAGCTTAACTGCATCACATGACACAGCCAGCAATCAAAATCTTCTCTAAAACTTAAGACAGTTCAAATGATGCATGAAAAACAGAATTTAAGACATTTCAAATGATGCATGCAAAATAAAACTCCCCAAATAGTTAATTGGTATAAAAACATCCACATAAAACATACCTAAAAATACATTCAAACACACATGAACAAGTTCATTTCCTTTCTTTTTCAAAACAGGTTTTTGGCTTACAACTGCATTAATTCCAGGTTTAGCATCTGCTTGAAGCATTACTATCCACTTATACTCATTTGTTTCTAGCATATTATTATTGTCACCCCCTCTTCTGTTTTTAGGAACAATGTTTATGACCCTAAACTTAAAAGTGTATTTAGCACTCATTTCATCAATATGCTTTACAAGAGCATTAGTGCCTACTCTTCGTCTAATATCTGACTTATGTTCAAAAATACACTTTGTTTTCCCTATATAAAAAGCTGTAAATTTCATGCAGGTGGCAAGGTAGACTACATTATAAGTGTTGCATGCAGCAAATACTTTAAAATTATATACCTTTCCAGTTATAGGATGCACAAATTCTGCATCTGTAACAATGTCAGGGCAGCATACACAGTTACTACATGGGATAGTCGCTATTTTGATACTACACTTATTTTCTACAACTTGCAACTCCTTATAGCATAAGTGTTTCTTCAAGTTTTTACTATTTCTATATGAGAAACTTGGTCTGTCCCCAATGACATCTCTGATTTCAGGTACAGCTGACAATAACCTCCAATTTTTAAGGTTAATATTTTGGACATCCCTAGTTCTTCTATTGTATGTAGTCAAATAGTGTTGACATTTGGGTTTACCACCCTATCAGAGAAAAAAGGTTTAGCTCTACCTGCCCTTTCATCCATAACCTCCAGTTTTGACTTAATCAAAGAATCAACCTCATATCCCCTTTCTTTAAAGTCCACTATCATATCATCCATCTGCTTATTACATCTGTCATCATTTGTATTCAATCTACTAATACGTAGCATTTGACTTTTCATTATACCCCTAAACACATGGCCAGCATGCATACTGGTCCTATGCATATACTTACTTGCTTGTATCACTTTCCTATAGTTAGATGAAATTATTTCAACATCTTGCCTCTCCACTTTAACATCCAAGTAGCTTATGGCATCCCTAGAACTAGAGGCAGTAAAACTCGAAAAGTCTGTGCTACTATTAAGATACTCAGTGAAACCATCTAAACCAACCCTGTCCCCTTTCCAAATCAGGAATATGTCAACCACAAAACGCTTGTAAAAGATAACATTTCCTGCATATTGTGATGGACCATTATACACATATTGTTCTTCCCAACTTCCAATTACTATATTGGCATATGCAATGGCAGGAGTGGCTATGGGTACGCCCATGAGCAAGAATGAAGAAGTGGTTCATTGGTGGAAAGGCTTAAAAAATCTGTGTGTATTACAGAAGACTAAATGCATGTTGTATATTAATACGTATTATCGCAACCACATTTCAGTAATGTTTCTGTCAAATGAGGTCTGCTAAGCTAGGAATGGGTGTATGAAATCTTCAGAAGTGTTGTGTGCGAGTGTTTCTTTTTATATTGGAAGAGGAAAAAGTTGAGAAATCATCTTCTTTGGTAATGGCCTTTTCAGCCTTAGAAGGAGTGCTGCTTGTCAGTGACCGTTCCTCATCGAAATCATGCAACTCACCACCTTCATCCAAAAGCAACTGGCCCATTTCAATTCTGTTTGGGTGTACACACTGCAAGGGGTGATTGCTATGTTTGGGATGTGTGTGTGTGTGTGTGTGTGTGTGTGTGTGTGTGTGAGATCATTCAGCATGTGAGCACCTGTCGGTAGTACTGTATGTGGCTGCTGCGGCAACACAATTTAACACCCCCGGCTGAGGAATCTGGTTGGGGAGAAAGGCATCACTCCCTTTGGAATCACTGTCCCCTTAGTCAGAATTTCTTGTAAGGACCTTTTTTTGGGATGGTTACTGACCCTGAGAAGCCACACTGAATATTCCTGAGCAACCTCCCTTTGCTGAGGTTGTCATCAGCAAGGCAGTATTTGCGATGAAGAGTGACAAAGTGGAGTTCACCAAAATAATGACACATGCCTGACACGAGTCCAACAATTGAAGTATTTTCTTCTTCTCCCTGCCTCAACCCATCGGGGACACATCACTGCTTAGTTGCATACACACCCCTTTAAAGCTTAACAAACCCATTTTCTGGGAAACACAACAAAGTATGCCAGTTCTGAAATCTGGTTGCGATAATATGTAAGTACCGTATTTGCTAAGTGCAACACTTATAATATAGTCTACCTTGCCACCTTCATGAAATGTACAGCTTTTTGTATAGGGAAAATAACGTGCAAACTTAAAAAGTGTATTGTTGAACATAAGTCAAATATTAGATGAAGAGTAGGCACTAATGTTCTTGCAAAGCATATTGGTGAAATGGGTGATGAACACACATTTAGGTTTAGGGTCATGAAAGTTGTCCCTAAAAACAGAAGAGGGGGGGTGACAATAATATTATGCTAGAAACTAATGAGTACAAGTGGAAAGTAATGCTTCAAGCAGATGTTAAACCTGGAAGTAATGCAGCTGTAAGCCTAAAACCTGTTTTGAAAAAGAAACAGATGATTTTACAGAAATGAACTAGTTCATGTGTGTTTGAATGTATTTTTAAGTATGTTTTATGTGGATGTTTTTATACCTATTAACTGTTTGGGGAGTTTTATTTTGCATGCATCATTTGAAATGTCTTAAATTCTATTTTTCATGCTTCGTTTGAAATGTCTTAAGTTTTAGAGAAGATTTTGATTGCTGGGTGTGTCATGTGATGCAATTAAGCTTCATTATAAAAGGAAAAAGAAATGTTCTGTTCTGCTTGTTCACACTGAGGAAGGACGCATGTCCGAAAGCTTTGTGTTTTATTAAAGAATTTTCGTTGTATTGAAGCTGGTATCTAGTGTTTCCTTACACTGGAATTTTTTTGTATTTGATATTGCTGTGACAGTGAATGCTTACCATTGTGTTGGTCCCTATTTTGTTGTCAATAAACTACGGGTCAGACTGTGTCCAGTTGCATAGCTTGGGTTATCTCGGATAGCTCTACTAAATGAAAGCTGGACACAAAACCAACCAACCTGCCAAACATAATCTAAGAATTGCTACACTCAATGCAGGTTCACTGACAGATGCAACTTGGAGGAAGCTGACATGATGATAAGGAGGAGGCTGGATATTCTATGTATCCAGGAGACAAGATGAAGGGAAAGTGCATAAATGTCACTGAGACTGGGATCCAGATGTCTACTACTCAAGAGGAGGACAGGCTAGAAATGGTATGGAAAATGGAGTGAGGGAGAAGCTTCAGAAGACAGTGAGGGATGTCATCAGAATTAGTGACAGACACATGGCAATCAGAGTCCGGCCTAATGATTGGGCAGTATTCATAATCTTAGCGTATAGGAGGGTTGTAATAGTATGGAAAAGAGTGCATTCTGACAGCAGTTGCAGCACCTACTGGATAAAGCAGGACAACATGAATTGGTGTTGACAATGGGTGACTTGAATGCACATATTTGAACAGGCAGAACAGGATATGAGGACTGTCTGGGCCCACATAGGTGGGGAAAAAGGAGTAAAAAAGGAGAGGCCATTCTAGATTTCTTTCTGGCAAATGGCTTGATAGTAGCCACAGTTCAGAAAGCAAGAGATTCACAGCCTGTAGGGTTGCCAACTTTTCATGTCAGAATTTCTGGACATATATGTGAAAGTAAAATGTCTGCAGGTTAGAAGTGTGCATTAAACTCTCTTCGAGGGGATTGTCATACAATATTACTGCACTCAGTCAAACATATTCTTGTGTTCTTCAGTGGCAGTGACAGTGTCCCTTAATTATGGACTGTCCAGAAAACTTCTGGACAGTTGGCCACCCACAGGATCAAATACAAGGGTGGCCAATGCACAAGTCAGATATACTTCCTCCTAGTAAGAAATGGGCACTGGCATAGAATCCGTGATTGCAAAGTCATCCCCATTGAAACAGTTGGCCCAAAGCAAAAAACACTAGTTGCCACAATCAGCTGCAAGCAGTGGTCAGAGAAGGCTCTAAGGTCAACATAGACCAGGCTGAAAACCTGGAAGTTGACTGGAAAAAAAGCACAACAGTTCAAGAAATTACTCAGGACTCTAGCTTCTCAAGAAGAAGGGCAAATAAGTGGAGTTGAAGAAGAATAGCAGTGCCTCAAAGAAGCATGTGTGAGGACTACAGAACAGATATGCAGCCAAGCTAGGTATGGAAATAAGGTATGTAAGGAAAGCTGGTGCTGGAATGCAGAAGCCCAGGAAGTCATCAAAGGAAATAAGCAGTGCAGGAAAAAGTGGGAGAAAGAAAAGATGGAGCAGGGTAGGAAGGAATACTGGTTAGCTAACAAAAAGGCTAAGAAAGAAGGAGCAATAGCAAAGAACATGGTATCAGAGACACTCTACCAGTTACTCAGAAGTGACTCAGTTGATGGCACAAAGAAATTCTTTCAGGTCGCAAGGCAATGACAGAAAGGTAAAGAGGGTAGTGAGACACCCTTCATAAGGGATGTCAACAACAACCTGCTCACCAGTGCACAGGTCATCAAAGGCAGATGGAAGAAGTACTTTCAACAGGTTCTGAATGAAAAAAACTCCACAGAAGCTGTACTGCCCTAGACTCAGCCTACTATGAAAAGAGAGGAGGAACCCAACATAGAAAAGTAAGAAAAGCATTAAGGAAAATGAAGTCAGGGAAATCAGCAGGATCTGATGAAGTCATAGCAAATATGATAACGATACAGGGTGAGATAGGGGAGAAATGGCCCCTGAGGAAACTCATAGCAGTGTAGAGAGAAAGGCATATCCCAAATGACTGGAGAATAAGCATAGTAGTGCCAGTATTCAAGAACAAAGGAGATATACACAACTATGGACAGTATAGAGGTATCAAATTATTGTCACATTGCATGAAAGTTCTGGAGAGGGAGATTGATAATTGAATCTGCAGAGTAGTAGAAAGTAAGATGGGAGATGTGCAGTTCAGATTCAGATCAGGATGCAGCATAACTGACCCAATGTTTGCAGTGTGACAGGGAGTTGAGAAGAAGATAGAGTTGAGGAAAAAGTCCAACTGGGCATTCCTAGACTTGGAGAAAACATATGACAAAGTCCCAAGAAAGCTGATTTGGGCAGTCATGTGGCAGTTTGAAGTCCCAGAAACATTAGCAGAATTACTGCAAGCTACGTGCAAGGACCCAAATGACTCAAGTACGAACAGTATTATGTCTCACAGAGGGTTTCCAGTGGTAGTGGGGGGGTGTCAGTGTTCAGCTCTGAGCCCACTGCTGTTCATACTGGTGATGGACTATATTAGCAAACAGATCAGAGGAAACAGATCAACAAAGTTGCTGTATGCAGGTAATGTGGCATTACAGGCAGACTCTGAGCAAGAACTACAACATACAGGATACAACATATAACATATATTTATGTTATATTTAACATATAGAATAGGGGAATGAATGCAAAACTGAATGCACATGGGATGAAACTGAGTACAGATAAGACAGTGGTAATGGAGCAAATGGGAAATCAGAAGCTGACAACTGAGATAAAAGAGAAAACTGTGGAACAGGTTAACAGATTCAAGTATCTGGGAGGGATGGATAAGGAGATCAGAAGTCTGAATGAGGAGGTTGGAGTTATAATCAGAGGGGCTGCAGCCAACTGGCACAGAGTGTCAGGTATAGTATATGATAGAAGAATGTCAACGAAGCTGAAAGGTAAAGTTTACAAAACAGTGGTGTGACCAGTACTGGTACAGAGGCCTAAGCAATTGATGAAGCTAGAGGTGATGAAGTACCTGACATTGGCGGTAGGATGCATACTGTGGGGTAGACAAAGAAATGAAGACATAAGAGCATAAGCCAAAGTAGCTTCAGTTGCAGAAAATATCAAAGAAAACAGATAATGGTGGTTCAGACACATGCAGAAAAGCAGAAGACAATCTGGTGAAGAAGATATGGAACAGGCAGGAGGAAGGCAAGAGGAAACAAGGGTGTCCAGCAAAGAGGTGGATGGATTGTATGAGAGAAGATCTGTGACAGTCAGGCATGAGAGTTGAAGAAGGCAGGAGAGTGGCATTGAACAGACAAAGATGGTGACAGTTGACACAAGACACTAACCTCATGTAGAAAAATGGTAAAGGGGGGGGGGGGTGATGATGATTATTGCTTCTAATAAGCCATCTTGCATTCTGCACAAAGCAAAGTACTTCTCTTACTCTGTGGATGGGAAGACTACAAATATGTCCCCCACTCCCCCGCTTAGCACCCATGATCCTCATGGATAAGGGCAACAAGAATATGTCCCAACAAATCCTTGTTATCTCCACCTCCAGGTTATTCATACACAAAACCTAAGGACTAAAATGATCTCATGGGAATGTAAGGTTAGGATTTTTAAAATTCTCACAGATCAATAGCCTAGTAAGTTCCTATGAACCTATTCCCTTTACTCATCTCTTATCAAACCCATTATTGAATATAGCATGTCTTTTGGTATGTATTTGTTTAAGGATATCACTTAGTTTGACAGACCTAAGTCCTCAGTGACTCCTAATTAAAAAGATCAATGGCCTCACGACTTAGTGATATCGACAGACCACAGCCCCGTTCTGTACTCAGTCTTATAGACTCCTCCATGGTGATCTGTATTTAGCCTTTTGAGCCATGAAAGATTCTACCCTGTTAAACCACCTTAACAAATGATTCTTTAAATACTCAGTTAAAGGAACTAAACCTTCATCAATAGACAAATAAAACACACTGTTATGACAGATTCACATTCCAATATATCCCAGACCTCTGGAGCAAATGTCTATCACATATCAAGCAAAGTAGCACCAAAGCTTGCCACCTTAAAGCTAAACCTAGATCATTAGGTGGGCAACCTTAGATTCTCCGTTGGACTATGTTGATCTCATTGGGACTGGAGGAAACTGGTAAATATGGTTTATTGGCTAGGCTTGTAAAGGTCAGTAAAACTTACTGGTTAACAAATGAACTAATAAAAAAATCTCCACCAGACTTGCTGGTCTTGGGTCAGTCTAGGCAAGCCCACATCTCTCATGTAGGTATGCAAGTTTGCATTCTTTTCTTGAGTACTGTGCATTATAATACTGTGCATTACAGTGCCTCTTAAAATACCCCCAAATATCTTCAGGTAAACCCTTTACTAGACCCGGTTTGAGATGCCTTACCTTACTGGATTAATTGTTATGAAGAGGCTTTTAAAGCATGACAAAATATGTATAAACAACATCTAAGAAATTAAACTCAAAGTGAATGCTACACTTGCCCGTGCAGACAACGTATTTTAGAAATTTCCCTATACTGATTTTGACTGCGTAACATTCTGGGCCCCGTTTGGGCATCATTCAAACCCCACTGTTGTGTTCCCAAGCTGCTAACCCTAAGACCACTCAAATATGTCTCCATATATTGACAAATATTATTGAGCTACATGTCTCTCTCAATGTTTCTGATGTAAATTTACTCGAATAAATATATGCTCTTGAGGATGGATGGTTTGTGTTTTGAAATCCTATTTCTACTGAAACATAATATTTGCAATTTCATATACCTTGAAAAGGTTAAAAATTATGCTTTGCTTAAATGAAAATGTTTACTTATTATAGACACATTAAATTTTATGACAAAAAAAATCCAGCTTTTACATAACTATGAGCTTGATTATAAGCAATCATTACTGAAGGAAAGACAAGGTGAAAGAATATAGCTTACAATTAATTTGAGAAATAGGCAGATATGCCCCAACACACATTTCATATGATAAACAAAGACATATTTTATCTCCTTCAGTTTCATTTGCTTCCAGAAGTATTACTGGTAGATAAAATAGTATCTATTAAAGATGAAAGTTTTACTGACCACAGATATATCCACTTCAGGGGGTTTGACAGTTCCACCAATTCTAAGCTCCAGTGATTTTGTATTACGCACTTTAACCTAAAACAGATATAGTCATAAAATTACCACTCATAACATTTCAGTAATAAGTTTAAATAACATTCCAAATGATATAAGCTGCAGACTAAAGGCACATATATCTATGTGTTTTAAAGAACTTTTGCTGTCTGAAGTAATGTGAAAAGGTTTCTAAAAAAGCACTTTAGCACAATAATTAGAGATTTAAAGACAGACAGAGTGAGGGACAGACAGAAGTTGTGAAGCAATTTGCATATTAGTAAATACTTCTCAGTAAAAATGATGCATTTGTGCACAAATAAAGTTCAAGTACTATGATTCCTGAGTGAAGTCAGAACTCGAAAGAAATATTATAACGACATATTATGAATTGTTTTAGGACACCATCAGCAGTGAAGCGTAACAAGTAAATAACCTACATATTAGTTTATGTTAGAGGACTCCTTCAGCAACCCCCCAATCTAAATCTTCTTTACTTGCAAAACTTGAGAACATGTATAGCTACTGCAAATGCAAGAGAACTATTGTGCTAGCACAAGTGTAAATGCCGAACCTCAAGATTCTCAGCTCTTAATCCTCACCAAACATTGGAGAATCACATCTGCGAAGAAAATTATAATAAGGGCATACATTTCTAAACTTACAATAATGCACATGGAACATCTACCAAGTACAGCAGAGCAGACATTCTAAACACATGATGAAGGTTAAAATGTATCAGCTGCAGAAAACCATGCTAGCACAAGTGTAAATGCCGAACCTCAAAATTCTCAGCTCTTAATCCTCACCAAACATTGGAGAATCACATCTGTGAAGAAAATTATAGTAAGAGCATACAATTCTAAACTTACAATAATGCACATGGAACATCTACCAAGTACAGCAGAGTAGACATTCTAAACACATGATGAAGGTTAAAAGGTATCAGCTGCAGAAAACCATGCTAGCACAAGTGTAAATGCCGAACCTCAAAATTCTCAGCTCTTAATCCTCACCAAACATTGGAGAATCACATCTGTGAAGAAAATTATAATAAGAGCATACAATTCTAAACTTACAATAATGCACATGGAACATCTACCAATTACAGCAGAGTAGACATTCTAAACACATGATGAAGGTTAAAAGGTACCAGCTGCAGAAAACCATCTCGGAAATAATCTGTTATGGTGAGTACTTGTGTATCTGTTACAGCTTACACTGAATGGTCCTCTACAGTGAGCTGACTCTTGCTTGAAATCCCAGGCAGTACCTCCGATTCCAGAAGTACAAGTGAGACAGTACAGTTAACAGAGTAAAGCTGTATCATAATAGCTCACCCAAAGAAGAAAAAAGGATGAATCCTGAAGCACAGAGGTAGTAAAAGAGGCTTTGTTTCTGTAGTATTTACCTATATTACTTTTCTTAGTAAGGGGATGCAAAAGGGACAAAATGGCCTCAGTGCAAGGGTCCACCAGGGACACATTTCTGAAATAAGCACTAAAAATTTCACTATCCACCACGCTTGCATCAAGAGATGAGAAAATGCTCACTCATCTTAAACTCACACACCCTATAAATGTAGTCATAACCAATACTGAATAACCAATGCTTGCAGGGTACATTCTCACTGACATGAGTATACCAGAAGGAAGCAATTTTGGGTACATTGTGGGTACTGAAAAGAGCACTCTTGGCTAACATCACAAACAACTGTACTTCCATGAAGATGATATTGTTAAAGTAAACTTACCATAACAGTAGATGTTTGAATGATCACTGCTGCAGCAGCCTTGGCTAGATGGGTTATAGTCTACATAGGATATTACAGCCAGCCAACTTCCAAAGTTGAAGAGCACCATCCAAGTGCCCAGACCACTGGAAGCTCAAGCAGAGCAAGGGAAAATCAGGGTGCCAATCCCTTTAGAACTTTCATGCCAGCTGAAAGAGGGAAGCTAAAGCCTCTAAGATGTCAGTGTCAGGCAGTAACAAATCAGTATATTCATTCTGTCAACAAAATTAAACACAAAATGGGGGACGAAAGGAGGGAGCAGCTACTGCAGCAGTGATCAGTCTGAGACACAGAATAAAACAAATTAAGGTGTAAACAGAGCAAGAACAAATGTAAGAAAAAAAGAGCAGTTCCAACATGAAAAGGACATGATGGTCCTTTACCAAAGACTCAAAGTAACAAGGAGGAGACAAACCAGATTCTAGATGTCAAGGTCAGTACTAAATTATTTTCAAGATATGAATAGGGAGATTTCTTTGATTGCATCATTTGGCTATTTAAAAGGGTATTCAATCAACACCAAATTAACCAGGTACAGTGAGGTATTTAACTTCCCTGCTCAATGCATGGTCTTTCAAAAAAGGCTGAGACAGACTGTTTAAATTATAACAAAATTAAACATGTTAATCTGAATGTTTTAACTATTGAAGTATACAGAAAAAAATTCTGAAAACACAGTAGAAAAGCAGTGGCAGTGATTATAATGAAGAAAAGTACAGCTGTGTAGGTAAACTCACCATAACAGCAGATGATTGAATGGTCACTGCTTCAGTAGCCTAAGCTATATGGGTCATATTCTGCATAGGATATAACAGCTGGCCAGCTTCTAAAGCTTCAAGGCACCTACCACATGGCAAAACCATTAGTGAGCTTGAGCTGAGCTAAATAAAAGTCATGTTTGGGCACCAAGCCTTTTCAGAACTTTCATGACAGATGAGATAGGGACCCTAACCCCAGAGAGGACATTGCTAGAAAAAGAAAAAAATACATGTCCAAACACTGGCAGGTCTATGGACATCCAAAGTGGTAACATTTTCTGATATGGTTCAATAAAGTCTACAGATTTTACACTGTCTCTCTGATGGCATGCTTATATTTTCCATCATTTATTGAACTCTGTGATTTTCAAATGTGTTTCTGAGTATTATTCCATATTCCTGCTGGAAGTGCGAACAGTTACGTGCTGTTTGTTTTTCAAATTTTATACTAATTTGATTTCCAGAGATTTAGCTAGATGTTCATATTTTTCAAAGTTTTTTTTCCCATTTTCAATGTCTGCATTGACAGATATGCCTCTTCTAGACCTGGAGAAGTAATCTAATTTATAGTGCTTTGTAAAAGTATGTTCAGAAAACCAAGTTACTGCTTCTAGAATGTTTCTAGAATCCAAAAATCCAAAGATGAAGGCAGAGCCCTTGTAAAATGAGACTCAACCTTGCTGGAATAGTTTTGTTGTGGTAGGAATAACAAAAGATGATAGCCTGAGACAAACATATGGAAACAGTCTGTTTTAATACAGGTTGACCTTTCTTGTTAACTTCACAACAAATGGACAACTGATCAGAAGTGTAGAAAGATTTAGTTCTGCCAAGACAGTACTTGAGTTGTCTGTGGACATCCAAGATATGAAGTATCCTTTCTCCTTTATTTGTAGGTTCTGGAATGAAG
The DNA here is from genome assembly GCF_019279795.1 of Protopterus annectens. Lineage (NCBI taxonomy): Eukaryota > Metazoa > Chordata > Ceratodontiformes > Protopteridae > Protopterus > Protopterus annectens. The sequence continues at coordinate 482,710,026 of NC_056735.1, forward strand.
ACAGGCAAAAGGATAGATATGCCTACTGTAAACTCAGATACCACTTTAAGTATAAAAGGATTAGTTCTCAAGGAATCCCAGTCTTTTTGGAAAATGAGATACGGCTGACCAACCATAAGAGCTTGTAACTCAGATACTCTTCTTGCAGAGGTAAGAGCAATGAGTAAGGCTGTTTTCTATGTTAAGAATCTCAAGTCAGTCTGATGATCTGGTTCAAATGGCGCAAGTGGTTTTCTGTGGGCTTCTTAAGTAGAACCTCCTTCAAAAACATTTGGACATGAGACTGCATTGAAGGATGGGGATCCATGTATAGACATACTGAAATGTCTGACAGATTAACCTTGATAGAAGAGTAAGACTCAGACTAGGATAGTAACACACAAATACTGTAAAAACCAGATAAACATGAGTCCTGAATGGTTGCTGGTTGTTTTTTTGGCGCTAACTATAAAACCCTTCCCTTTCAATAATTTATGATTTTCTAGTAGCAAGCTTTCTTGCCTCCATCAGTGCCTGCTGCAAGTCCTCAATAAACAAGTGCCTAAAAGGTATTTAGCCTATCATCCAGGCAGTCTGTTGTTGTTGTTTAGGGTCAGAACACATTTAACAGCACTTTTCTTGTATGATTTAATCCAGTCTGTAAGGAAGCTTGTGGAAATTGCCCCTGGCCAATAAAAAAAGAAGGAAGAACCACTGTTCCCTGGTCCAGTAGGAAGACACCAAAATGATCTTTGGGGAGTCTTTCTGAATCTTTAGAAGAACCCTGAAAATCAGTGGGAAGAGTGGAAAGATATAGAAGAATATTCCTCTTCAAGGAAAAAAAAGACATCTGTCTTCCAGGCCTTCTTGTATGGAGTCCTGAAATAGAATTTTGCTAACTGATTGTTTAGACATGAAGCAAAAAGGACTACACCTCAGGAATTTCCCACTGATGGATCAAATTTTGTAAGACACCCGATTCAGCTTCTATGTGTGATGGTCTGCCTTTGTCCTTCTCAGCTGGACTGTCTCACAGTTTTGTTCTGATGGTATACAAGATGCTAGGAAAGTGAGATTGTACTGTAAAGTTACATCCCATGCTAGCATAGCTAGTCTGCATAGGGGTTAAGATATGGTTCCCCCTTGCTTGTTTATGCACCACATCACTGTGGTATTGTCTGTAGACACTTGAAGAGGTCCTGAGTATTATATGAGTTGAAGAGTTGACAGCCATTATAAGACCTACCATCTATTTTATGTTTATGTGCTGTAGTTTATCTTCTTGTCCCATAGACCTTGCACTCCCCCCCAACACTGCCTCACAAGCAAAATCTGAAGGTGTCTGTTGTGACTGACTGCTTTAGAGCAGGACAAAAGAAGGGGAGACCTGGATTCAGGGATATTTGATGTCTCCACCACATGATTTTATTTTCCTAAATCACAGAATGGGGATTTGAAAAGATAATTAGTGTTTGTGCTGTGACCAAGCAATTTCAGATACAGCTGTATTTTTCTCATGTGGAGTATTGCAAAAAGTATCATGAGAATCTTGCACACCATGAGACCCAGAATTCTGAGATATTTTCTCACAGTGACAGTACTCTGAGTGGAAAACCCCAGGAATAGGTCTAAATACAAATCTATTTTTTCATATGGAAGAAAAGCTCTGGAAACACAATTCTGTGTGATGGAGTCAAAAAAGACTTTTGGATGTTCTCTTGGAACCACAGACTGTGTAGGAGATCTCTAACCCAAGTATGAGATTCCTGACACTTTGCAGAAAACTCTGCCCAGATAAGCAAGTCATCTAAATATTGAAAAATGCAGACACCCTGTAACCTGCAATGGGTTCTGACAGGAGCTAGACACTTTGTGGGCAATCTTGGGGCAGTGGATAGGCAAAAGGGTAAATCAGAGAACTGATAACATGATCCAGGCACAAAAATCCTTAAGAAATATCAACAATTTAGATGAAAAGGGATGTGATATTTATCTTTTAAATCCAACATTACTACAAAAACTCAAATGAAGAAGGGGTAACAGATTGTAATGTGAAAGCATTTTGAACCTGGGCACTATCATAAGATGATTCGAAAAAGAAAGATCCAGAATTGGTCTCCAGGAATTTATTTCTTTTCCAATAAAAATATTTTGGAATAAAATCCTTCACATCAAATGGGAAGGAAGATCTGCTTCTATTACCCCATTGAGACAATATGTGGTATCGGGCAAGAGGGAATGGAAGGGTTTGGTCTAGCAGATGAGGAGGCATCCCCAAAAAGAAGGAATTTCCTTCCACTGTCATCTGTACTTTAGCCGCATCAGCTTCAGATCCCATCTGTCTGAATCAATCTGTTGCCAAAGAGACAGAAATTGAGATTCAGCCTTTCTGGAAGGGATAACAGAATGCCAGGGTGGGAAGTTGGGTAAGGGACTGACACAGTCAGGGGGCAAGATCACTTAAATAGTAAGTCTGCCTTACTTGACTATCATTTGTTCTGGGAGGGGTACAACTTTCTTTTTGGAACCTCCCTGCCATTGCCTTTTAAACGTCTGCTTACCAGCATTCTGATGATACTATTTATTTTGTCTCTTGCCTAAACTGGGTGAGGGAGCAGAAAATCTCTTGGAAAATTTAGAGACGGAGGGATAAAATATCTCAGAGCTACCTTGAATCAGCTTACCTTTTTCATCACATGTTTTGGAACCCCCTGCAGCAAAAGGTCCAAACACTAATTCTTTATTGAAAGGATAATTCAAAATTTCATTTTTTTTCCTTCTTCTGGGAGGTTCTTAGAATACAGCTAGGCAAACCTCCACAAAACAATACCAGTGGCAACAGTCCTGGAAGCAGTATTTCAGTGCCATAAACACACTTCAAACAATAAGTAATAACCTGAGAAACAGAAGAAACTAAACCACACAAAGCAGATTATCCCTCACAAAAGGAAACAGCATCCAAAACATTCCTCATGTTTTCACAATTACTAAGTATAAACTTTATAAACGAAACACACCCAGTCACAAAACCAATAAAGAACAAAATCCAAGGCAAAAAACGGGTACCACGCACCAGCAGTAATTGTTAAAAACTCCTCTTTATTCCAATGAAAACACAAGCCAATTCGGCCCAGAAACGAAAAGAACAAATAACTGTTGAGCGCGCTTTCCCTTTGTTAAATACAAAGCTTCCTCAGATCAACCCTACTTAAAAGTACCATGCTTATATATACAATTTAATTGAATTCATTGAAATAATTAACTCATTACTTTAATTAGTAATGAATGTTAAAAACACATTACTCCATTTGTTGGCAGTGTTACAAAATTGTTACCAGTACTGCCAATATTGCATATCTAACATCTCGTAGATGCAAGCAGGTATAAAAAAACTGTACAGGTTGTATGTAGATTTAAATAAAACTAAAAACTTTCTTCAACTACAAGTTTTGAGCTAATTTATAATGCATGTTTAAGAACTGAGACACTGTGGTTTGGACATTGAAAACCTAACCAAATGAATGAATGTAAAAAAACGTAAATGCAACACCCGTAATGCTCATAAAACTGTAATGAACACTCTGAAAGAGTGTTAACCACCAAAAAAAAAAATTGTATATTAAAAATTGTTACATGGAAAAATCCACGTACCTGTGTTTAAAATAAAAATAAAAATGAATTAAAATAAAAATAAAAATAAAAAATGTGTGACCAACAAGAAAGCTCATTCTAATAGTGTACAAGTTTAAAACTCCCTTTCTACAAAGGTTTTACCAAGTCCCTTCTACTCTATTTAATGATCTTTTCTTTGCAGTTACTTATAATTTTGCTTGTCTTAATTTCAAGACACTATGAATACTAATGTTGTCATTAAGACCTGGGGGTCTACTGGCATCCATTTTTAGTTGCCAAAATAACTCCCTAAACTCCACTCTGGATTCCCAGTTGCCCCCCTTTGGATCTATCGTTACTTGCTCTATTACTGCAAATTTAATATTCATTTTACTACAAACTAAAGAGTGTTTGTAGAAGGCATTGGATTCTTTACCTTTGCTGATTTCATACATGTGTTCGTAAATTCTTTTCCTTAAAGTGCTGTGGATTTTCCTATGTAAAAACTATTGCAACTTACGCATACACCAATGTACACAATTCCTTTTGCACCACAATTGTAATATCTTGGTGCTATCAGCTTGATACCTCTGGAGAGAATGTAAACCTCTTGTTGGTGCAAAATATATTCACACTGTCGACATGACCCACATTTATAAGTGCCCTTTTTAGAATTAATGTTGCCCACTAACTGAATTTCTTTCTTCTCAAATATGTCCTTTAAATTCATCCCCCTTTTTCTAATAAAGGATGGTTGAGTGGGAATATATTTTCCCATATCGTTGTTTATTTTCAGTAAAGGCCAATATTTCTTAATAATGTCTTCCACTATTTTAGATGTAGCAGAAAATGTGTGTACAAAAGCTTGATTGCAATTCTCCACCTTCTTACCCCCTGAATTCCTTACATTTTTGCTTAATCCTAATAGTGGAAAATATTTACTTTTTCTATCTTTCGTTACCTCATTCACTAAATTCTGTATCAAGGAATTGGGATACCCTCTTTCCATAAAAAGGGAACTGATATAATTGACCTCCTGTGCAAATACCATGTCTTCACTAGTCATTCTAGATGCCCTTATCAGTTGCCCTTTGATAATACCTTTTTTCTGGTAAAAAGGATGTTCACTTTCAAAATACAGATACATGTTCGAAAAATTGGATTTTCTGTACAACTTTGAATGAAAACAATTTTTAGATAAATCCTTGTATAAAGTCACATCCAAATAATTAATACTTAAATCATCAAAAGTGCATGCAAATTTCAAAAAGTCTGTACAAATGTTTAAATATTCAAAGAATTCTTGGAATAATTCCCTGGATCCTCTCCATAAAATACAAATGTCGTCCAGAAAACGAGTGTAAAATTAAATATGTTTCATCCAAATAGTGTTAAAAATAAACTTTCGTTCCCAAAAATATAAAACACAGTTGGCATAAATGGGGGCACAAGCTGCCCCCATAGCCACACCCTTTTTTTGTTGAAAATGGTCGCCATTAAAATACATAAAATTGTTCTTTAAAACTGTTTCAGTGAAATCTACAATTAAATTAATCATATTTCCATCTAGCCCTGAATCAGAACTTAAGATTTCACGAAACCATTCCAAGCCTACAGTATGTGGAATGCTAGGAAATAGCTCGACCACATCTATAGTGACGAAACATATTTCAACCTCATATTTGTCTATGGGAATTCTTTTCAAAAAATCCCAAGAATCTTTGGTGATGTGTGGTACAGAGTTAATGAACTGCTTCAAATGTGCATCTACGAATTTAGCTAGTGGTTCAGTGATACTCCCAGCCCCCACTACAATGGGTCTAAATTTAAGTGCCTCAATTCCTTTATGCACCTTTGGTATCCCAAATAGAACAGGGAGCCTAGGATTCAAAACATACAAAAAATTATATAATTTTTCGTCAATGCTTCCTTGAAGTAAATGGTCCATTAGATAATAATTTATCTTTGAGTGGGCAATATTAATTTCATTACGTGACACTTCCATGTAATGATCTGCATCTTGTAAGATATTATGTATGCAGGTCTCGTACATTTCATGGTACATCAAAAATGTTTTTTACATTCATTTAGTTAGGTTTTCAATGTCCAAACCACAGTGTCTCAGTTCTAAAACATGCATTATAAATAAGCTCAAAACTTGTAGTTGTAGAAAGTTTTTAGTTTTATTTAAATCTACATACAACCTGTACAGTGTTTAATACCTGCCTGCATCTATGAGATGTTAGATATGCAATACTGGCAGTACTGGTAACAATTTTGTAACACTGCCAACAAATGGAGTAATGTGTTTTTAACATTCATTACTAATTAAAGTAATGAGTTAATTATTTCAATAAATTCAATTAAATTGTATATATAAGCATGGTATTTTTTAAGTAGGGTTGTTCTGAGGAAGCTTTGTATTTAACAAAGGGAAAGCGCGCTCAACAGTTATTTGTTCTTTTCGTTTCCGGGCCAAATTGGCTTGTGTTTTTGTTGGAATAAAGAGGAGTTTTTAAGTAGAAACTTTAACATATGAGCCTGACAATTCAAAGTTCTAAACGTCAATGTTGCAGAAGCATATACTTTTTTCCCCAAACTTATCAGTATAGCTTTATAGTCCTTGTCAGAAGGTAAAGGATTAGAATTAACAAAATGTTTGGCAGCAGCTGGATTAACTAAAGCTATAGCTGCTGAGTCAGGTCTGGGATGAGTGTATAAAAACTTGAAAGACTGAGGAACTTTGTACAGTCTACTTGCTTTCTTAGGGGCAGCAAAGTGGCTGTCAGGGGAGACCTTCCTCCACTACTAAAAGCCACTGGGGATAGGTGAATGTTCTAGGAATTCTATATGTAATAAATTATCGCATTTTCTTAGGGACTAGGAATCGTCAGTGTTCTCAAATGAAAACACTGGCACATTCTATAAATAGTCTTAGAGAAAATAAATCCCGCACAGGGAGACTGAGATCCCTTATTCTCCTCAGAGGTTGAATCAGAAACTTGAGGAATAGAACTTACATGTCCCTTGACATTCCCCTACAGATTCATCTTCTGAAAACTTTTAGGCAAAGAGGAATCCCTTTTATTTTACCAGAAACCACTTTATAAGAAGGGTCAATAACTTATACAAGACCTTGCGCCAAAGCCCAATAAATTACTCCTGTGTAGACAAAATGACACTGGAGGTTATTCTATCTCTTTTTGCTAGAAAAGTTGGTAAAAACAGAATATTGCTAGCAACAGCCTTCCCAGGGATGGGCACAATATTCTGACCAAGCAAGGGCGCATTCCCTGCCCCTTCTTCCATGAGCAACAAGAATGGCTCTTTCTTGTCCACTGAGGAAATCCCAACAGCTGCAGAGGATGTGACTAATCCCTGGTCTATGACTGCTGTATGTACAATACCAAAGGGATGAGAGGAAAAAGCTGAGTGGTCTGAGGAACTAACGATGGCCACAGAAGTGTTGCCCACCTGCATCTAAGGCACATTATAAGCCTGCTGTGGTGGCAAAGGCTGCTTAGTTAACTTTTTATTTTTATAGCTGGAAGAAGGTTTGACATTGGGACCAGAGGTTTGTTCCACAGTCGAGCTGAAAATTGTGCTCGTTTCCCAGGGAAACTTGGCAGAAATAGTTAATAAAACAGGAAAGTTGCAATAAAGTCACTTTTTCACAAAAATTCAGAAAAACAGTTTAAACACTTCTCTCAGCCCCAGAAAGTAAAAAAAAACATAATTTCTTCATAGAAAAGGTAGTTTTAAACAACTTTTAACAAAAAAAAAAAAGTAAAAAAAGTGTGTTCCTATTTAAAAGTACATAAAATAGCATGACAGTCAACAAAAATACATTTCTGTAGCTTTAAAATATTTGTTTACACAGAAAAGAAGTTTAAACAACAAAAAGCAATGAGGCTATTTTTTCCCAAAGGGAACTTAGATGCGCATCAATGAGATAGAGTTAGCTGACCATCGATCCTCATAAACCCTCAGAGGAGCACTCTACTCAGCAGCAGGAAAGCTCTAAATCAGTCTTTGTAGTCAGCTCTGCTAAAGTCGACTAATGGCTTGGGTGAGAAGAACGTACCCTGAAGTTTTGGAAGCTGACTGGCCATTATATCTTATGTGGGATATAAACAATGTAGCTTAGGCTACTGCAGCAGTGATCATTATGAAGAACATCAACAATTTCACCCCAGAAACAATATTTTTAAACTATTTTTACCAGAAAAATAAAAATGTGCGCTCTGATTTAAAAGTACATAAATGTCATGAGACAGTCAATACTTTTTCTAACTTAAAAGTACTTTTTCAGAAAAGGCAAGTTTTCTGCAAGACAAAAGTAAAGTGAAAGATTAATCCTTGAAAGGAACTTATCTCTCCAGCAATGGAACAGCATTAGCCAAACATCAGTACTTGAAAGTCCACAAAGGAGTGCTCTTCTCAGTGGCAGGAATGCTTTGAATGGCTTGGTGCCCAGACCTGACTTTTTGTCAGCTCAGCTTGAACTGACTTAATGGTTTGAGAGCACAGGAGGTGCCTGAAGCTTTGAAAGCTGGCTGACTGTTAAATTCTGTGCACTATATAACCAATGTGCTGCAGTAGCAATCATGATGATGAACATTAAGGACTTACTTTCTTAGATGGGAGAATGAATGTCAAGTCACCATATGTGAAAGGCAAGGAGACATTATGGAGAAGGAGTATAACACTACCGAACGGATGAGGAGGGTGAGGACCTTTACCTAGGTAGTAGAACAAAACAGCCCAGAAAGCTGGTACTCAGCACTATAAGTAAGTATAAGGGGATTCATGGGGTGCAGCATAAGCCATTGCAGTAGGTTTGACAGGCAAAGGGAGAAGCCATAATTTCTAGAACAAGCCCAGGTCTTGGGGTCAAATGTCTTCAGTGTAACCAAAGGAGAGATGTACAGCACCAATGTCCACTGAGACAATGTAGGGAACAAAACACATTGGAGACAGCAAGCAGGGGTAGAGCTAAGGCAATGATGATATGCCTGGAGGCAGCTACTGCACCAAACTACCACAAGATTCTCTACATTATCTTGGTGAAGTTGAAACAAACCTTTACTACAAAAGATACAGCATAAGACACAACTGTTGTTAAGACAGCAATGGTTGAAAGGGAGCAATACTTTTATAGGCAGTTCATTCTAGGGCTTTGGGAGAAACACCTTTTCAAGTACCAACGGTCAGAGTTCATTTGGACTAGGAAGAAGGACAAGGAAAGAAGCAGGTGGTAATTTTCATTCCAACTGATGTTTTAATAGGAAATGATTATGATAACACAGTATCTTGTGTACGTGTAGACATGGAGGCAGGCATGCAGGGAAGGCAGAAGTGAGGAGAAGCATACACTGCCCAAACGTACAACAAACATTATTGATGTGGTTATTTCAATAGGGGGTGGGGCTAGTTATTAGTGGAAAGCCTGAATCTCAGCCACAGCTGTTGAAAGAAAGTGTGTTTTCCTCAGAAAGGCTAATTCAAGGTGAGAGACAGGTGGTAGCAAGCCTAAATTTAAGGTACCACTGTCAGCTGATGCCATACCTCCATTGGGTGGGGAGAGACTAGGAACGGTCACAAAGGAAGAATAAGACAGTCTCATCTCAAACTCTTTAATTTACAGAATTTGAAGGAGGTAACCAAGGAGGCCTCTGATCCTCAAAAGTGGGGGGAGGGGTCAGTCTGTATACTGGGAAAAAGGTTATTGTACAGAGAATGTTCTCCAAAAGGAGAAATAAATAGATGGTAGAGTGATACAGCAGCTGATAGCACAAAGAGACAACTGAAAGGCAGTTCTGGTCATAGCTCATGACATTCCGTTTTCAGGCCACATGGGCATAAAGCATACAAAAAGAAGGCTTACACAGACTTTCCATTGGCCAGTTACAACACAAAATGTGAAGGAGAGCAGTGTCACAATACTGACAGGACGGGAGATAAATCTTAAGCTGCTTTGATTGTTGCTGTTGTGTCTTTCGGCTTTTCCCGGTTAGGGGTCGCCACAGCGGAACTCCGGTCCGCTAATGATTGGCAGTTGATTTTTACGTGCTGAGTTGCCAGCCCTAACGCACAACCTTCAACAAAGGTAAGCCCATTCATGCATGTCTCCACGCAGAAGATGCTCTAGCTGAGAGTCGAACCGGTCAGCGTCTTATTGTGAGGCGAAAACACTACTGCAGCACCACCACCGCGGATCTTAAGCTGCTTTGATATTTTTCCTATTATGGAAAAAAAAACATTTCACAGAGCAACTATTGACATTGTGGCACCTCTTTGTAGCCCAAGCTACACAAGTAAGTAGTATATACTGGTGGTAGTGTACTAGCTACTACATACCATGGATTGGTGACTATCTTCTATTTAGACACAGAAGGTGGCAAATGCTGTATTACATATTTTCAGCAAGGTAAGCTTCCCAAGGGAATTCTGACAGAGTCAGGTGTTAGTTTCATGTTGGACCTGCTGGCCTGTTTTTGGAAGACTTGTGGCATGAAGCACTTAAAGGCAATGTTTAGAGTATTTGCAAACCAGGTTAAGCAGGAGTTGGACAGGAATTTATTCTGTTCCCTCTTTACATACAGAAAACAGAGGTAATCCAAAAGGGTCAAGTCTGGTATTCCACCTGTTACTCAAAGGGTGGCAAGACTAACAAGAAGCAGAGTACAAGTACAAAGGATTAGTCCAGCTAGCAGATCCAGAAGACTCTCTCGATGATGCTCTCCCTGTGGGAGGAATAAAGACATTTGTTGACGTTTCAAATAGTTTATTCAGTTAAGTAGGTAGATGGATGAGTGCTCTTGTTCTAATGAATATTAGGAATAAAGACATTTTCTTGAAGTTTCAGATAGTTTATTCAGTAAAATAGATAGAGGGATGACTGTTCTTGTTCTAATGAATATCAGCTGGTGTTCTAATGAATATAGCTCAGCTACAATCTATCATTTGTTTACAATTATTTGGCTTATTAACAAGATGAAACAGTAACCTGGAGGTCCCCAGTCAGTTAATCAGGGTAGTAGTAGTTTATTGTGCTGGGCCAGGAGAGAAGGCTGTAGTGTTGGAGAATACTTCCAGCCTTCATTTGAAAATTAGAGAGACAGAGAGATAGAGAGAGTGTGTGTGTGTGTGTGTGTGTGTGTGTGTGTGTGTGTGTGTGTGTGTGTGTGTGTGTGTGTGTGTGTGTGTGTGTGTGTGTGTGTGTGTGTGTGTGTGTGTGTGTGTGTGTGTGTGTGTGTGTGTGTGTGTGTCTGTGAATACACCAGTTTATCTAAAGTAAAATTATTGTGTGCAAGAGAAAACTGGAAGGTACCGACACCCATAAAGAATGGTAAGAAAGAGTTCAGGGAGCTAGGTCAAAGATCAAGACTATGTTTGGTGGAGTGTTCAGTGTGAAGTGTTTTCTTGGGTGTGGATGATGTAGACCCCTACTCAAGGCAAGAGTGTATATTTCCTGTGTGATCTGGTGGCTAAGCTGCATTTAGACAATTTTGTGGTTCATATTTGTGTGACTCTTTTACACTTAATTTGTTCAGTATGTATAGTATGACTCATGAGACCATACTCTGGTGATCATCAGATTATTGCTTTTAGCTAATTTTATTTGTAGACAGTGAAGCAGATTTGAAGACTGTAACTCCTGAGGCCCAAGTGTCACAGTGGTGACATATCATAACTGGACTTCACGGTGGTTGGCAGTGCTGGGATTCAATCCCCATCTCTCTATCACCAGAATGGGCTTTCAAAGCATGTATACACTTACAAAAAGACTTTTACACAAAAATATGTTGGAAACTTGAGTTTTCTTCCTTTTTGTAAAGTTGTGAAGGCTAGATGGAGGAGGTAAACATTAAAGATACCAGAAACTGTATGAGTCCAGGAAAACAGAAACTGTGGATGAAATTTAAACAGTTTGTACATAGAACAATGATGAGAATTGAAATGTGAAGAAAGACAGCTCATCATGCAAATAGAAACCTGAAATACACAGACGAGCACACACACACACACACACACACACACACACAACTATTTATCTATATACAGACAGATAATAGCTAGATAGACAGATATGCGTTACCTATACTTCTAACCCTCGTTTAATCGACAGAAAAAGACTGACTGCATAATATCGACATGGCAAAATGTTGACACAGTACAAATATTTAAGCACAAAATACTGACAAAATGGAAGTTATACTAGGAAAGGTTTATGCATTTTCTGACTGCTACGCAACCTCAGAATTAGTATATATAATTAGCAGAGGCTGGGGGGCTTGCCCCCCCCTGCAAAAATAGCTGACTAAAATGTCAAGTTTGGCAGCCAAGCCCTTCAGAGCTTTCATACCAACAGAGAGGGAGAGAGAGCATAATGCCCAGCCAAGGACAATACTAGGAAAGCAAAAATAAAAGGTCTTCACCCTGGCAATAAAAACATACAAAAATAAGGGGGGGTGGAATGTGGGAGTGGCTATTGCATCAGTGATCATTCAAACATCTACTGTTATGGTAAGTTTACTATGCTCAGCCTATGGCTCACTACTCCAGTAGCCTTACGTATAGATTAACATAGTTTACCACATCTGGGAGGAGGAAAGATTAGGGCCCAGGAGCCCCTGGAGAGTGGTCCTAGCAAAGCCTGTCCCAGACAGGGAGAAGAAATCTAGTTTATAGGGATTTGTAAAAGTAAGTACAGAGGACCAAGTTGCTGCTTCTAGAATACTTATAGAGTCTAACCCATTCCAAAAATCCACAGATGAAGTCAAGGCCCTGGTAGAATGAGATGTGACCCTACTTAGAATTGTATCGTTGTGGTGGGTATAACAAAGGGTAACAACGTGAGACAACCACCTGGAAACAGTCTGCTTTGACACAAATTGTCCTATTTTTCTTACCTTCACAATAAATGAACAACTGATCAGAGTTCCTGAAGGATTTTGTTCTATCAAGATAGTACCCAAGATATCTGTGGGCATCCAATGTACGGAGTATCCTTTTTCCTTCATTTTTATGATCTGGAAAGAAGACAAGGAGATAGATAGCGTGGCTTAAAGAAACTTTGATACCAATTTAGGTATAAATGAAGGATTACTTCTTAAGGAAATCCTGTTTTTGGGAAATGACTGCAACTCTGAATCTCTTCATATTGCAATACATAATATTGAACTGGCTTTTCATCAAAATGCTGGTACTTCTTGGGATTTGTTGTTTGCCCTTTCCCCAATGTGGAGTGATCACAGAGCTGGTACATATAATATGCAGGGTGTGTGACGAAAAAAAAGTGTTTTCTGTGTTACCAGCATTTTTATGAACAGACGGTTCAATGTTTTGTGTTGCAATAGTTTGAAATTCGATATTATGGCAGTTCAATATTACAACGTAAACCTGGAGGCACCCCAGGAAAAAATAGCCCTGTGGGAAGAAGTGGGACAAGATTTTTATGTTTGAAACTCCAGTCAGGGTAGGAGATTCCTTACCCAGGTGAGATTCCTGACACTATGAAAACGAGCCTGCAAAAATAAGCAAATCATCTAAACAGGGAAAAATGTGAATACCTTGCAGTCTAGGCTATCACAGGAAATAGACACTCTGCAAGGGCTCTTGGAGAACTGGATAGACAAAAGCATAATTCAGAGACTGATAATGCGACCCTAACACAGAAAAACTTAAGAAATGTCTGAAATCTGAATCTATAGGAATGTGATGAAATGCAACTTTTAAACCTAATGTCACTAGAAAACTCATATGAGGAAAAAGAAGTAACAAGCTGTGAAGGGGTAACATTTTGAATGTGGACACTATCATAAATGGGACAAGAAAGAAAAGATACAGAACTGGTCCTCAAGAATCTTTATTCTTTGGCACCTCCCTCATTCTTGAATAAAACCCTTTCATAACTGAGGAGGAGTGCTGGCCTCTATCAACCCCTGAAGCAACAGATGCTGAATAACAGAACGGAAAAGATGAGTTTGGTCTGGCAGATGGGGGGGGGGGGGTCCTCAGAAAGGAGGGAGAAACTCCCATTGCCATCTGTAAACTGGATGGATTAGTATCCAAACCTGTCTGTGAGAAATGTACTGTTGCCAAAGAGAGAAATGGAGGTTCAGACTTTCGCAAAGAGGGTTTGCCTCTGTGGAAAAGGGATAGGAGTGCTGAATATATTTATTCAGACTTATTAGGCTGCCCTTTGTTCTTGGGGCGGGGGGCTCTTTCTGGAATCTCCCTGGCATTGCTTTTTAAATGTTAGATTACAGTCAGCTTGCTGGGTCTGTTTATTTTGTTTTTAAGAAAAAAAAACTCTGTAAAGGTAGCATTATACACTTTGCCAAACTTGTAGAAAGGTAAGCTGAACAATCTGAGAGATCTTTTGAATAGGCTTACCTCTTTCATTACACTTTTTAATTACCTCTGGAGAAGATGGCTCAAATATACAAATTCTCTATCCAAGGGAGAATTCAAAATTACATTTTTGACATTTCTGGGAGCAAACCTCCACATAACACTTCCAGTGGCAGCAGCCCTTAAAGTGGCATCGGGAGAATCATATCCACATTTTAATCAGTGAGTAAGCCACTTGAGACACAGAAACAATTAAATTACACATAGCAGGTGTTTCCTGAGAAACATGTGTCACAATAATCCTCACATTCTCAAAGAAGGAAAGCACAAAATGTGTCTGACAGCTGAGAATTCTAAAAACAAATGTTGCAGAAGAATACACACTTTTACCAAATTTATCAAAAATACGTCCTATACTTGTCAGAAGGAGAGTTTCCTATACTTGTCAGAAGGAGACAGACTGGTATGTACTCACTGTTTAGCAGCAGCTGAGTTCACTAAAAGCAATAGTTGCTCGGTCTGATCTGGAATGAATACATAAAACATAAAAGACTGAGGAACTTTATACAATCTAACTGCTCGCTAGGGTTAAACAGGCTGGCTTGTCAGGCAAGTTACCAGCTGTGAAGAAAAACATCCTCCAATGCTGAAAGAAAAAGAGTGATTCAGGGACATTTTAAAAATTCAACTTGTAAAAATCTGTATACTTTTTCTGTGACTGTGGAATATCACTATGCCTACACTGAAACAGCTAAACCATTCTGGAAATAGTTTCAGAGAAAGATGCTCTTTCAAAGGGATTGGCTGAAGCTGCAGTCTAATCAGAATATGAATCAGAAATCTAAGGACACAAAGCAGAATCTGTCCCTTCACACACATCGTGTGGTTCAAAAACATGATTGTCTTCTGAAAATGAAGACCCTCGCTTTCCTTTATCAGAAACAGCTAAACTGGAAAGGCCAAGAGCCTGAACTAAACTCTGAGATAAGCCAATAAATCACTCCTGTCCAAAGTGGCTGAGACAGGAGAAGAAATATGTCTAACTTTTGTTCCTTTTTGACAGTAATTTCTGGAAAAAAAAAAAACAGACCCACTTTTGCTAGGAAAAGCCTCCTTAGGAATAGGCATAGTATTCTGGCTAGATACAGACACATTCCCTGATCCTTCTCTCACAAACAACAAGAGTGTCCATCCCCTGCCTGTCAAAGCATTCTAGCATCCACACAGCATGTGTTTAATATCAGGTCAATGTTGTCTATACAGACTATACCAGAAGGAGCCATGGGAAAAGATGAGTGGTCTGAGGAACCAGTAGTGATCATAGCAGTTTCACTCATCTGTGGCAGTGGTACTTTAGCAGATTGCTGTGGTGGCAAAGATTGTTGAGTAATTTTCTTCTTTTTGTGGTTGGAAGAAGGAAGAACTGGGGAACATGTAGGTTTTTCCATGGATCAGCAGAAAAAGATTCCCATTTCCTAGGGAATGTTGGCAGCATTTGTCAGTAAAACAGGTATACTGTAAAAAAGTAAAATTTTCCCCATAAAACAAAGTAAATAATTTTCATTTGTTTCTTTGAAAGGATTACTGTGCACATTGGATTTGGACACTACTACAACTACAATATACAATACTCAATAGAGACTGCTAGCTGGATGAAGTAGAAAATAATCTTCATTACCTTTTGGACAGCAGCACTTGATGAAAACAATGATCTTATGCTGTTTCATATGAGTACTACCAAAGTGTTTACGCACTTTAAAATGTTTTGTTCTCAGAGGAAACCATCAAGCAAATCTGTGTTGTAACTATTTCATTAACTACACTGGGTGTTTGGTTTAATTAAGTTTGCTAATATAGCTGCAGAATCTATAGAGTGTTTACCTGTAGTATGATCAGACATTATGGAACGATAATCCTCGTTGACTGTTTATCATCTGCAGTATTGTTTATGCTGTAGGCCACTGCCACAAAGCATGAATCAAAACATCACAGTGGGAAGATACAAACTGTGTGGTATCACTTTATGTTCAGTGCTGTGCTCCCCACAAAATAACACAAGGTTCTATATAGAAATATGACAGAAAAAGTTGCATAACTATGAACATAACATTAAAAATTCCCACTGGCAAAAAATAAAGATGATATGACTATATTTAAAATGCAACTGAAGGCAGAACTTAATACACTAATGTGGATAATAATTTCTAAATAATTACCTCAACTTGGGTATCAAATTTCATCACTGCATTTGGAGTGAAGTAAATTTTGAGTTCTGTTTGACCTCCAACTGGGACAACACCTTGAGTTGGTACAATAGTCATTCCAGGTAGTGGACATACATCAGATACCTTAAGAGAAGATACAAGTTTTAGTTAAGATTGTCAGCAGAAAATGGGTCAAATGATAGCACAAACTGGTGGTTTCTTATGACTATATGAACTGCATCATGTTATCTACAATATGCTCTGTCTTGAAAAATAACACTATTTCTTTCAGTGCTGTTTGCATCTTTCCTTTATAAGACAGGTCACGTTAAGAAATGTAAGTGTCTCAAATGAATTTTAAAACAACCCCAGTAAAACTTTATCATTATTTGAATCCTTGAGCTTAAGCAGTTGATGAATACTCTGTGAACACTGGTGGCACTATTCCACTTACAGCAAACAGACTATGCTGAAATCTATTTTCACTGATCTTGAAGGACAAGCCCCCTTAACCCTATATGTGGGGTTAGAACCCTAGTCCCCAACACACTCACACACACACACACACACACACACACACACACACATACATAAATGTATATATATGTATGCACACACATACACACACACACACACACACACACACACACACACACCCACATAAAATTCCACAGTCACACAACAATACAACAGCAGAAAAAAGGGCAGACTTCAGGTTCTCATTCTTAAGCATTTATAAAAAAAAAGTTTGGGTGAAGTACCAATGTATATGGCTATGTGATACAAATGATGACAGACAACATATAAATATTAACATAAATAATAAATATGCAAAGTTTAAGGCTTGTTTTAATTGTTGTTTTATTGCATCTCATACTTATGCTGAATGAAAGAACATCAGTAGCAGTATGTATTTATATAAATACTGTATTTCATGAAAATGTCTGAAGTAGCCTTTTAAGATTATATTTGGAAGTTCTTCATCTACTGCATCCGTTACCCAAACTGTTTAATGACTGGATGTATAAAACAAGTAGTTACATCAATATATTGAAAACAGTTACAATTCATACAAGAAAAAGTACCCAAAGTCACTTGCTAATGCAGGTCCCTTATATGAGAAGTTATTGAAGTCAACCATCTATATAACATAATTGTCCTTTCAGATTACGGATGCTAACAATAGTTTTCTTCTATATATTATGGTCTTTTCCAGCAATAGTAAATATTATAAAAGAGAATTGGCTGATTCTGATAACATCACCTGACCTGTTATCAAACAAATTTGTGGTCCATGTACTAGGATAGTTTTTAAGAATAAACATAATCTGAAGTGAGTTCTTTCATCATGCTGAATACGACAGTATGAATTTAGTTTATTTGCCTAAATGTATAGCACGTACATAATTTTATATAAGTAAAACTAACAAAAGACTGCGTTACAAGATAACACAACATCTTTCGGAAATTAATACTTCGAATGCAATGACAAAGCATGTTTTACTGAATAATATTACACATAGTTTCAAATTTTTAGTTTTACAGTTAGTTATTGAAGGTGTTAGGAAAAGTGATATCGTGAATGGAACAGAGGTAAGTGAATATGAATGGATTAGCAGATAGATGAAATGCTGTGAATGCACTGGATATAAATGAATTTTGCCCCTTTAAATCTGTTTTGACGCAAAGGGGATTACATCACTGACCAATCAAGGTTGTTTAAATGAACTGATTTATTAAGTTATTTGTATATAAAAAGGATGTTTTGGAGCTTTTATAAGTACTTGAGAAACAGTTATACACACAAAAGCTTGTATTTATTAAATGTTACTACTACTGTTGTGCACTATCTTGTTCTTGTTATTTTATTTTAAGATATAAAATGACATTAAAGCCATACTGGTTATTATTCAGATAGAAAACAAGCATATTTAATTCATGTTCCTTTCCATACATATTAACCAAAAGTTATCTAAAAATAAAGCTATATTATAAGCAGATCTGGAAATCATGATTGACAGATATCTAATTCATCTTCAAATACATTGAGTATAAGTACTCATTTGGGGGGGCAAACGTAGCACCATCAATCACAAACTGTTTGCCACAATTTCCTTAAAACAGCGAGAAAGAAAGGTATAATTGCACTGTGGATAATTACAAATCATATCTTAAGAACAAAGAAATGTGTAATTACATGGTGGACAATTCTAAACCATATACTTGTAAATTTCAATATTCAGATCCAATACCTAATGTGGTCCAAAACAAGTAGGATCAAATTAGAAAGCATGTATTATCCCATGAAATATAAGGTATATTTTAAACCTTATACTACAAGCACCAATATGCAAGACACTATCCAAAATATCACATAACCTTTTAGTGAGAGATCCCTTGCCAAAAAATGCAGTCTACCAGGGGATGGCATACGATTTCTATCTGCATTGAAAGCATTCAGGTCAGCAATTTCACTAGTATTCTAAATTATATATAAGCAGCCAGATATTTCCTCATTCATTAAAGCCATCTGGTCAGTATCAAATATTATTTTTGTCCTGATCTAAGTTCAACATTAAACATTTTATAAAATTAACAGAAAACATATCTGAATACTTAATTAACATAATATGCACTATTTACATCATTAAAAATTAATTTTCAACTAGCTTCTTAATCAAATATGGCGGCTGAAATAATGTCTTCAGAACCACATATTCAGCTGTTACTGAACTGTGCCACATGACTAATAAGGTTAGTATGGATTAGCTTATTTACACGTCTTCGCAAAAGTCACATAGAGAGGATTAAAATGTGACACTGCATGCTTTATATAAATTGCAGACAAATCAGTACTGACAGCAGTGTATCTGTAGTCACTCAAATGCAAGCTTCAGTTATTCTGACAAAACAGGCATGCAAATGTAGTTTTTATGAGATATTCCTTACGTCCCTATAAACAATACATGTAAAGGTAATGGTGAATACAGTATATACATTTGAATCTCTAATTACTGAATCACAGAATTTTTAGACCAAATATATTAATCTTGAAGTCATTCAGACTTGTTGGAATGTCCTTGGTTTTTGGAGGTTTGAGATTTCCTTTTGGAACCTTTTTGACACTTCTTAAACATCTGTTTACCTGAATTCTGTCGAGACTATGACTTTTTTTTTTTTGCCACAACTGTATGAGGAGGAAGAAACTTCCTTGGACAATTTGGAAAAGGAGAGCTGAAAAATCTTAGAGATTCTCTGGATCATCTTGCCCCTTAGATCACACTTTTTGATCACCTCTGCAGCATAGATGTCAAACACTAAATCTCTATCCAAGGGAGAATTTAAAACCTCACTTTTAACATCATGTGGGAGGTTTTGAGAATGCAGCCAAGCAAACCTCCTTAAAACCATACCAGTGACCAAAGACCTGGAACAAGTATTAACCCAGTCATATACACACTACAAACAATGAGTACTGACCTATGCAATAGAAGAAACTAAGTTATTTAAAGCAGATTTTTCTTCACAAGAAGAAAATGTAGCTAAAACATTCCTCATACTCTCAAAATACTGTCAGAATAAACTTTAACATATGAGCCTGACTATATAAAATTCTGAAATTCTAAGTTGCAGAAGTAAACACTTTTCCCCATACCCATCAAGAATTTTCCCATCTTTATTAGAAAGAGTAGGATTGGGATTAACTAATTGCTTAGCAGCAGAGAAATCACCTAAGGCTATAGCTGCTGGGTCAGGTTGGGGAATAGTGTATAAAAATGTAAGACCGAGGAACTTTATACATCCTATCTACATTTTTAGGGGCAGGTGTCTGAGTATCAGAAAAATTGCAGGCAGTAAGACACACATACTTTGAGGCAGACAGGACAAGAGAAATGGGTGTAGGTTATGGAAAACCCTTCTGTAACAACTCAAAGTATTTTCTGAAGGACTGAGAAACTCCAGAGTTCTCCCACTGAAAACACTAGGACATTCAAGCAATAATCTCAGAGAAAGAGCCCCCCACAGGGAGAATCAGAAAGAGAGCTCTCCTCTGAGTCTGAATCAGAAATCTGAGGACAAAACCCTGAATATGTCCCTACATCTTCCTGTTCAGATTCAGAATCTTGAATCTCTTCAGGAAAAAAGGCATCCCTCTTCCTTTAACGGAAACTAATCTACAAGAAAGGTCAATAGCCTGAATCAAACACTGAGCCAGTCCCAGTAAACTACTCCTATTCAAAGAAATTTGAGGCAGAGTAGATACATACTTGGTTTTCTTTTCTTTTTGACAATAAAAATGGAGGCCAACAGAGTTACTAATGGCAGCTGCTGCTTCCCCAGGGAGGGCTACAGCATTCTGACACAAGGGAGAAAATGTCCCTGTTCTCTCTTCCAGGATCTAACAAGAATAGCTCTCCTTTTGTCACTGGGGAGACTCCAACAGCTGCAGAGGACGTGGCTAGCCCCAGGTCTATAGTGGATGTAAGTGCTACAGCAGAGGGATCAGGAGGAGAAGATGAGTGGTCTGAGGTACAGCAAATGGCCACAGCAAATTCACCCACCTGCAGCTGAGGGAAATTGCTAGCCTGCTGTGATGGCAAAGGCTGTTTGCTTAACTTTTTCTTTTTCTTGTTGGAAGAAGGACTGACCATGGAATTGACAATCCATTTCATGGTCAAGCTAAAATGGTGCCTCTATCCTGGGGAAAACAAGCTTCAATGTCAGTAAAACTACCAGTCCGCAAAAGTTACTTTTTTGACAGAAAAAAAACACAGTAAAATACAATTTCAAACACTATGGCAGCCCTATAATGGAAAACATAAACACAATTTCTCAGCAAAAAATATTTTACAATTTAGTTAACACTACTTTTTAACTGATAGAAATGCGTTACAGTCTCAAGACAATCCTTTAAAACACAACACTACTTGGTTTAAAATAACTTTCCTGAAGTGAAAAATAATAAAACATCAGCAAAAAATAAGAAAATTGAAGTTTTTCTCCAAAGAGACTTATCTGCCCAACTAAGGAAAGAGGAAGCAGACGTTCAAGCCTGGGAAGCCTCAAAGAAGGCAGTAAAGCTCTGAAGGGCTTTACACCCAAACTAGGCTTTTATAGTCAGCGCAACTCAAGCTACTTGACATTTATGTATGTGGAAGGTATCCAGAATGAAACTTTGGAAGCTGGCTGGCTGTTATATCCTTGGCAGGATATAACCCATACAGCTAAGGCTACTGCAGCAGTGATCAATATGAAGAACATCTTTGTCTCCTGCATACCTTACAAATTATCTGTACCCAATGAATTAACACAGTTCATAGGAAGCACCACCATCCCAACCCTTTTGATATTCTGTCTCAAAATTGCATCATTCATAATTCGAGACTCAGTTATCAGTCCACTACTCAATATGGTGAAAGGGGAAAATACTCATACCTTTTCAAAAATAAATGCTTTGTCAAAGTGTCAATGTTTTCTAATAGAAAAGTTAGTGACAGTAGAAACAGAGTCATTGTCAGTCTTGTCAAGGTTTATTATTATTATGTCCACCCAACCTGATGTTTTACTCACATTGCCTTCTTACTTTTGCATTTGTGGCCTGTCTGCTGGCATTCTCATACTGAATTAGTTTTAAGTGCTTGACAGACTGTATTACACCTCTGAGCCTTCTCATGGCTGGATAAATTAGTTTTATCACTCTCTTTATGACTCCTTATCCGCGGTGGTGGTGCTGCGGTAGCGTTGTCGCCTCACAGTAAGACGCCAACTGGTTCGACTCTCAGCTAGAGTGTCTTCTGCGTGGAGACATGCGTGAATGGGCGTACCTTCGTTGAAGGTTGTGCATTAGGGCTGGCAACTCAGCACGTAAAAATCAACTGCCAATCATTAGCGGGCTGGAGTTCCACTGTGGCAACCCCTAACAGGGAAAAAGCCGAAAGACACAACAACTCTCTTTATGACTCCTTAAGACTAAACTGCTTTGAGTATGAAATACATAGCAGTATTAGCTGAGGGATGGAACTGTTCATATCCAAGATGAGCAAAGCATAAAGTACCTAAAAGCAGCAAAAAAGCATTTATTTCTGTTGCTCCATGCATCCCCATGCGGGGACTATGCCACAAACATGCCACTCCATACTCATACTAACTCCCAAGATAATACTGTCTCAGAGAAAGAGAAAAATGCATTTTTTGTTCTATTCTTTCCCCTTATTACTGTGACCCCAGTTTATTAACACCACCTGCAGGACTGCAGGCAAGTACAGTAAACAATACCAGACATAAGACATCTGAGCACATATAACCCAGTTAAAAGATGCATGGGCAACAAACTTTGAATAATTGTCTTATGAGGGACAGAATGTAAATCACTTTCATGATCTGTTTTATGTGCAAAGGTGATAAAGTCATTTGTCAGGGTCTGGATTAATTTACAATAAATATTATACTTGACTTAAACTTCTGGGATTGCTTATGATACTCATACTTATGAATCTTGCTGGCACACACCTCTTCAACTATTTCCTGATTAAATTTAACTTTTTTGTAGTTTTCCATGATTCATTATGTCCGAAGTAACATTTGTTAATTTCTCATATTTCACTGCCACCTGGCCCAGGTTGTGGTTAAAAAGAGGTCTTTGGACCAGTTTACCTACCAGTTTAACAAAAAATACTGAAAAATACAGTATTTCTTCAACTGAAAGTAGAAGCCATTTCAAAATCTTGTAATAAAGTCCACCCTCTGATAGAAGCCACAGGGTTTAACTGAGGTGAAGGCAAGGAGATTTACACCTCTCTAGTCTTATTAAAGCTGAAATCTTGATGGAGAGTGTCAATGTAATTGAGGATAATATCCTTACTTGGATCTGGCTTTGAAAGGTGAAAGCAAGAAGTTTTATATATGTTAGAACAGGACCAGTATTCCGGCAGTGCAGTCAGGGGTTAATCTTATTTACAGAATTCAACTCTCATTCTCTGATTTATGCTGAGCATAGAGAATGTACAGCTGACCTTCATTCTTAACACTGTCACTGGCAATGCAGAAATTTGTATGATACAACTATCTTACTGGAGTAAAATTCAATATGCTGGTGACAATACAATATACTCAAAGGATTAATCTATTTTCTTTAATATTACTTTCATCCTCTAATTAGTCTCTTGTACTGACCTAACCTTCTGTCTTCCAGATTGCCTTTGACCTTAAGACTCACTGGGATAGTTTACTGGTTCCATTACAGTTTCTGACCTTCTTTCCTGCTCACTGCCACTATGCAATTAGTTAAGTTTAGGCAGGAAGTGGAAAATATATTTGTGTGGGTTACTTTTTTGTTATGCACACTGTCCCGTGCCACAAAATCAGCTGAGGTCAAGTCTCTGCTGCACTGAAGTCTGTGAAAGAATAATGTAGTGCTGACCATGCATGTCTACAATTCCATTCATCCCTAATTTCATTCAGAAAATATAGTCATAGTAAGCAGTTAGTGCTTTACTATGAGCAAACGTTATTAGGGAAGTTAATGAATGAATGAATGATCTGCAACTTCATTCATGGTCTCTGAGTTAATTTATAAACTTTTGCCACAGTGCGAACTTTAAAAAGAAGAGCTTTCTTTACCTCATAACATTTAACACATTAACAAAGTAAGAAGTGTAAAAACTAAAGTAGTCCTAGAACTCTATTAATTACAAGACTACGAGCCTAGCCTTTCAGAAAAGCAAGCCACTATCGTGTTTTATAAGATAATTAAAATGGAATTGTAAAAGCAATTACAACAAAGCAAGGGAAACATACAAACACAGCAAAGAATGCAAGTCAATTTAAAACAAAATGCTGATTTCTTTTTTTAACTTGCTTCATATAAGAACAGAACATTTTTTTTTCATTTTTTTACGGAATAAACTTTTAAAGGACAGCAATAAACAATTACTCTAACAAACAAACAACCAATTTTATATTTTTGTTTAAAGGCAGTATACAGCTTTACGTAACAACTAGAAGAAAAGTTTAGATGAGTGCATTTCACAAAGCTTTAGTAAACTTCTTTACAAAGCAAATTCACTGCCAGGGCTTCCATTCTCAAATCCTAACTCTTGTGTCCACAATAATATTGACAGTAAATTTGCTTGAAAGTCGGCCAGGCTGCATGTTGTGCATGAAATTTACCACATCTGAATCAATCAATTTTATTTTGGTTGGTATTTACAATGACACAAAGATAAGATATTTTCTTAACTATAGCAGCTACCCATGTAATTTTATTTATTCAGCTATCAAACTCTTTTGTGTGGCTCAGAGATTGTGCCCAAGTAAAACGGGTTTCTTCTGCGGTTAACCAGCGTTCATATTTCCTTCAATTTTGCCTTGAAGGGAGTGTTCCATGATATGTCCTCTAGTTACAATATTTTTGTGCAGCCATCTGGTACAGCACTCATTACAGAGCTCATCCATTTGTTAACAAGTTAACTTTGTGTGAATTATGACATCTGCATATATTCCACTCAAGTGCTCTCTCTGGGAATGATACAGACCCCCATACTTTTTATAACATGTGTTTCATTAGGGTAATGCCATCCATTCATGCTCTGATATTAAGATAATCACATCCCTGATATTTACTGTCTTTTTGGAGCCTCTTACATTCTCTATGAACTGTGGCTTTTAGGCAGCTCTTAACTCCTAGTGCACATTATAGAGACTTGACTTTTGGTTACAGTGCTGCTTTGCAACAAGAATATACATGACAGTTGGCAGACCTGGTTTACAGTGCAGAACTGTTACACAGTGTGGCAGCCTGTGCCACAAAGGTCCAGTCTCACCAACACATCAGCACCTCTCTCTGCCACAGGAGTCCATTCACAAAAATACCAATATGCAGTATTAGCTAGGCCCACATAATTCAATTAACTTTAGCCTGCTTACATCCACCAAACTGCTTCTCATTGTTTTCTTTTACTTTGTCTTACATTAAGTTTTTTTTTCTTTCAACCATTCAGCACATGCCAAGTAATAACCATAAATAACTGTAAATAAGCTGGAGACTTGGGGGCCACCAAGCCTCCAAATGCAATGTGGATTCTAGTTGCAACAATGTGAATTATAGAGCTTTTTTCTCAAGCCTTTTGATCCAATAATGGCCTAAAAAAAATCATGGCTGAGGAAAGAAATACAGTCTTATTTTTAATTCTAAGTAAGGAATAAGGTGTGTACAAGGGTTAATGCCCAAATCCAACAAAACAGTACTTTCCCATAAACTGAGAAGACAAATAACTACAAAAACACATAAATCGCATCTGGGAATAGTGACTGTATGTGAAAATATAGTCCGTCTCCCTACTTCCAAAAAAAGTAAGTCACAGTCTGTATATTCCCCTGGTGTTTGACTAGGATGAAAGTGAAGGAACAAAAGACAACAGCCATGCAATACATGTTGCTTCTGTCACACATATATAAAGTATGTCTCCTCACTCCTAGCACCCCCCCCCCAAAAAAAAATACCCACCTTTTGTATACACATCTGAAGTCAAAATGGGATGAAAGTGAAATCGCAAACAATACATAGTAACACATTTTTTCTTCTTGCCAAAAATATATAAACAACATGCCTCTTGCCCTTAAACCTCAAAAGACAGCCACATTTATACATGCATGACGTTTGTAATGAAACTGAAAAAAATAATGATTGTAGAAATATATTGCAACTTGTTGCTGTTAAACAGTACATTCTTTGCACAACTCTGAGGTATGATTGTGATAAATGTTAAAGAAATAAAAAACAAATTGCCCCAAGCCCTAACACATGTATGATATGACAACTTTCTGTGCACACATCTGAAGTCTAATTGTAAGGAAAATTAAATGCATCTGAGGTTTAATTGTAAAGAAAACTTAAAAAAGCTAATGGCCACATCTTCCCAAGCTGACACATAAGCAAGCTATAGTGACCTTCTCTGCATACCTCTGAGGTTTGGTTGTGAGAAAATTAAAGAAATAATGACCATACTGTCCCCAACCCCTAGAAAACTTGCAGTGATGTTCTCTGCAAAGCTCTGATGTCTGATTGTTTGGAAAATTAAAAAAAAATAATAATAATAAAATAACCACACTATCCCCAGCCCCCACATCAGCTGTAGCAATGTTCGGTGCATACCTGTGAGCAGGGCTAGTTATAGACTAGCTGGGGTCCAAACCAATGACTCCTTCTAAACTTCTGTCAATTTCTAATTAAACAGCCTAGGGTATGTAGGCTCTCCTACTTTATTGACCATGTATATCACAGATGTCTGAGTGTGATATAAATAGCCACAGTAAAAAATCCCAACTTGCAGATCTAATATGTATTTGTGTAAGATTATGTCTATATTTGTTAACACACTGCTTGCTGCACTTGAGGATCTGGTTTACTCAGCCTTTGTTTGCCTACTGTGTAACTCTGAGCAAGTCACTTAACCAGATTAAGCTCACAGTCAGACTAAAAAAATATTCATTTGGATCAGTGCTCTGTCCTGGTTAATAAATGCAAATGAATTATCAGCTTGATCATGACAGCAGAGCAGTCATTTTAATCCACAGAGAGACCCTGTACCCACAAACTATAGCCACATTGTTGAATACTACACCTTGGATGTCTGACTGTTTATAATTATAATAATGTCAAAAGTAACATATTTCAGGTTTGTTTCACATAAACACAAAGTATGCACTGTAAAGTATTCCAACTGGCTTCGTGTAAGTGCACACTAATCTTGTAACTCCATAATAAAGACTGTTTAAGCTAAAATTATAAAAGGATCAGTTTCTTTTATCCAGGGACAGCCCCCACCTGGCAATTATAGCCACTTTGTTGACTGTATGCATTTCAGATGTCTGATTGTGATAAAAATAATTGCCACACTAAAGTGTTTCAACACGGTTCGACACAAAGAGCAGCCACAGTAAAATCATCTGACTTGTTTCACAATACACATTAGACCAGCAAAGCCAAACATTTAAACTTGAACAAACAAAATCTGGGAGAGTCATTTTCATCCATACAGAGTGCCCCACAATACAATCAATTATAACTACTTTGTTGACTGCATACACCTCATATGTCTGTCTGTAAAAACAGAAATTGACCCAGTAATTCAATAATTCCAACTCTGTTTCACAAAGAAACCAGCCAGCCATAGTAAAGTATTCCCAACTGCTTCACACACATAAATATTAGACTCACAAAGCCACGTCAACTGCCCCCTTTATCTGGTTGTTTGCCAGTATTTAAAAAAAATACTTACCTACTACAATTCAGGCAGTCAGCATACAATGCATTCCAGCAGACCCTCTCAATGCTACTGACTACAGGCTCTCATGAGCATTTCCTCTGCAGCCACTACATCAACTTTTTGAAAGTTTCCAGACTTGTGTTTCTCGCCATCCCATCTACAATCTAGACAAGAAATCATACAGCTCCATACATTTTTTTGAGTGATTCCCTAGATAATGAATGTGACAAAGAAGAAAGCTGTCTTCCCTGTAGTTTACCCCACAACATCAAAAGTTGTTTTGAACCATGGGACCACAGCACATGCATTTCTAAGTTATAAGGCCACACATGCAGGTGCTTTGCACATTTGAAAGCTGTAT
The DNA here is from genome assembly GCF_019279795.1 of Protopterus annectens. Classification (NCBI taxonomy): domain Eukaryota; kingdom Metazoa; phylum Chordata; order Ceratodontiformes; family Protopteridae; genus Protopterus; species Protopterus annectens. The sequence continues at coordinate 482,737,808 of NC_056735.1, forward strand.
GCTTCTGCATAGACTGTGCATCTAGCTTGATGCCTATGCTGCTCTGGGAAGGTTTACTTCAGACCTCCTCTAAACAGTCTTCTTCACTGTCTTTTTTTAGCAGACTGGGAAATGAGCTATCCACTTTTTGGAAATCCAATATGAATTCTTCCACTTGGATGTTAACTTTTGCCCACTTGTTAATGAATACTACCACCAAATAGTGGCACAGTGATCCAGGGTCTACCTCACAACATGCACCAGACTATCCATCCTCTCCTCTGGGAGGGGGGGGGGAGTGACCTGCAGACAACTTGCTCTGCCCTGTCATTCTACTGAGATGGGCCCTCACATCCTTCTCTACCTGCAATGTCATTTTCAAGCTAAAAACTGAAATCATGCTACTTGGGCTGCAGGCAGGGTTTTAACCCTCTCCACCACTGGTGCAGGCTAGTATTCCCTATTTTCAATTAAAAATAATACATCTATACTCCTGATGTTTTTCTTCTATTCTATACACAGCATACTCCAGGCTTTGTTTTTCATCTAGGTGTAGGTCTCTGAAAACATGAGATTTCTCTTCCAGACCAGCTCTTCTGACAATTAAAATTATTATACTCTATATTACATGACTTATTTTTGGATGTCTCTTATGCAAACCCCTTTCAGAAACACTTTGACATGAGAATGTATGGAAAAAGGAGGATCCATTAGCAGACATGCTAAAATGGCTGATAAATGAACACTGATGGAGGGACAAGAAAGGCCACATGATAGCAACTCACACTAGAAAACGCTTTGAGTTTGTTAATATATGGTTTTCTATTAGAATGCTTTCTTGCTTCCATTAGTACCTCCTGCATGTCTTCAGTAAACAGGTGCCTAAAGTGAACTAAGACCTTATCATCAAGCTAGTCATGTGAAATTGATTGCGGTGAGGTGTATCCAACACCCTTGTTCTTGTGTGAGTAGTTCCATTCTTTGAGAAAGCTTGTGGTTATTGCCCCTGGCCAGTTCAAAAGGAAGGTAGAACCACTGTTGAAGGGAGTCACCACAATTATCTCCAGAAATTCGTTCTGAATCATCAGAAGTACCCTAGATATCAGTGGAAAGGATGGAAAAGCATATATGAACATTCCTGTCAAAGTAAAAAAGGCATCTACCTTCCAGACCTTCTTGCATGGAGTACTGGAGCAGAACTTTGCCAGCTTAGTTCAGAGATTAAGTAAAGAGGTGTATATGAAGAACTTCCCACAGACAGAACATATCTTGGAAGAACCCCTTTTCTAGTTTCCAACTCCCCACAAACAGAACATCCCTTGGTAGAACCCCTTTCCTAGTTTCCATTTGTGAGGGTCTGCCTTTGACCTGCTCTGTTTGTCTGGCTTACAATTTTGGTTTGACTGGAAATGGGATGTCGGTACAGTGAGACTGTGCTGTGAAGCTATATCTCATGCTAACATGGCTAGTCTGGAAAAGGCGGTAAGATATGGCTTCCCCTTGCCTGTTGATGTACATCATGAATGTGGCATTGTCTGCAACAACTTGAGGAGGTCCAGGCAAACAAAGATGATTCAGAAATTAAGTGCCTTGGTTAGAGCAAGCATTGATGTCATATTTATGTGTTTGTGTCTGTCTTTGGTGTCCACTTCCCAAGCAAAGTCACAGGCTTATGTGGTGGCTGACTGCTTTGGAGATGGAGGTGATGAGAAGATCTGGATCTACGAATATTTGCTGTCTCTTCTGACAAACCTCAGAACAGGAATTTGAAAAGATAATGGGTGTTGATACTTGGGCCAAAGAGACTTCAGATACCATTGTATCTTTCACATGTGGAATCTTGCCCGGGTTATTATGACAATCATTAATGCAATGAGACAGAAACTCCTGAGGTATTCCCTTGTAGCAGCTAAAGTTTGAATGGAACCCCATGGAAATGGATCTAGGTATAGATTGTTCTTTTTTTCTTTCTTGTGGAAGAAAAGCTTTTTGAACTGAGGTGTCTAGCAGACACCCCAGGAACACAATCTTGAGTGATGGAATCAAAAAAGACTTTTGAATGTACTCCTGGAATCTTAGTTTGTGTAAGAGATCTCTCACTCAAGAGTGAGATTCCTGACTTTTGAAAAAGATTGCAAAGAAAAGCCAGTTGTGTAAATATCGGAAAATGAGGATACCCTGTGTCTTGTAATGAGCTATAAGTGGAGCTAGACCCTTTGTGAACACTCTTGGTGCAATGGATAGCCCAAAGGATAAGGCAGAAAACTGATATGATCCTGTCACACAGATCCATAAGAAACTCTTGAAGTCTGAATGAATAGTGATGTGATGATAAGCATCTTTTAAATCTAGAGTTACCTGGAAACTTAAATAAGGAAGAAAGGGTACACAAGTGAGATATATAACAATAAGTATCCTTTTTTTGCTTATTTTTACTTGTTATTGCTTCTAGCAATTTATATATAGCACTTTTTATTGCCTGCTGCATACTTTTTACTGTATTTTATTGCTATTAACTAATCTGCACGGTTAAACTAAAATTGTCTGCCTTGCAGGGCCTGATAAATAAGGTTTTTACTGTCACATTGTTTGCAAAGCTTTTTAGCTAGTTTCACTGTGTGAAAGGTATTAACAGGAAATGTTCTCTACTTGTTAAGCACCTGATTTCCTGCCAAGGAGTGTATCCTGTAACTGATTTCTTCACAGATAGAAGCATTCTGTAGAGCCTCCTTGCTCCTTTATCTGTTTAAAAACTTTCATTTTGTGGCTCACTTTTGGTCTTCTGCTGTGATAAACATTTCTGTAGTGTTTACTGTCTAAAAGAGCGTAGGCTATTAGCTATAGTATTGTTCCCCACCCTCTCTCCTGTTGGTGTCTTGCTGTTATACTTGGTGGCTTTGCAGTTGCCCGCCCCTACTGTAAATCTGATTTGGGACACTCCTCCCAGTCTAATGTCATTAGCACCTTCTATCTACTACAGAGAGAACATTTGAGAAGGCCAACTCACTTAGTTTCCTAACTTTGAATTATGTTCTGCTTCTCCTCTCTCCCTTTCATTTACAAAAAAAGAACTTTGCTAGAATCTCCCTGTGTCCTGCTTAACTGTAACAAAAAAAAATACACTTGTTTCCTGCCTTTCCTGTAACTAGTCTAATCCAAACACATATTTGCTATATCCAGGACTGTTTGTAAGCTTCTGAGCCCCCTAAGCCTGCCTGTGTTGGTGGTAAGCCTGCCAACCTATCAGTGGTAGTGGCAAGCACTAGGTAACCTATCTACCACATAAGGAGTGGTTTCTGGCCCAGAAATTGTAGTTATTGCCCATTTGGGCAGTTTTCCCATCTCTCTCTCAACTTCCTAATTTAAAAGCCCGCATTTGCACTTGTCCCCCACCCCTTCCTGTAACTAGTCTAGTCCAGATACAGATTTACTGTATCAAGGACTGTTTTAAGCTCCTGAGCCCCCCCCCCCCCAAGCCTTTCTCTGTTGGAGGGAAGCCTTCTAGCTTATCAGTGGGAGTGGTAAGTACTTTGTAACCTATCTACCACATAAGGAGTGGTTCTGGCCCAGAAATTGTAGTTATTGGCCGTTTGGGCAGTTTTTCCATCTCTCTCAACTTTCTGATTTAAAAGCCTGCATTTGCACTTGTCCTCCCCCCTTTCCTGTAACTAGTCTAGTCCAGTTACAGATTTTCTGCATCCAGGACTGTTTTTAAGCTCCTGAGGCCCCCAAGCCTTTCTGTGTTGGAGGGAAGCCTGCTAGCTTATCAGTGGGAATGGTAAGCACTAGGTAGCCTAACTACCACATAAGGGGTGGTTTCTGGCCCAGAAATTGTAGTTATTGGTAGTTTGGGCAATTTGTCCATCACTCTCAACTTTCTGATTTAAAAGTCCATATTTGCACTTGTTTCTTTCCTGTAACTAGTCTAGTTCAGATGCAGATTCTTAGTTTTAGCACTTGAATTTGCTTATTCATGCTCAGCACTAGTTCAAAACTTGTTGTAAGCACTAAATAAGCTACAAATTACTACAGCACTCAACCTTCCTCATTACCTAGAGGAAAACAGTTTTTGTACTTACTGTCCTCACTTGCTTAGAGAAAAAACAGCTCTTGTACTCACTTTCCTCACTTGTCTACAAGAAAATAGTTTTTTATTCAGACATGTCCAAGGGTCATCTCTCAGTGTTCTCTCCTGTCTATCTGATGAATCTGGGCATCTTGGGGCAATGTAGCAATTGCTTCATGTACACAGACAACCCTCTCCTCCTACCACCCAACACTACAACCTGTGAGAGGTGTACTTATCTAGCCAAACTGGAGGTAGAGCTCTCTCCAACCAATCAAGAGGAGAAGGTAAACACTTGCACCACACCACACTCATCACATAGTCCCACTAAACCTACACCACCAAAATCTACACACAGAAACACAAAAACATTTGCAGAGGCTCTCAATAATTATCTGCTCAAGCAACAGAGACCTCCAAAGCATAAACGCAAGCAACTTCTACCCCCCAATGCAACCCAAATGACACATAGCCCACAGACTCAGTGTGCCACTCAACCACAGCCCATAAGGCAAAATAATGTTCCCAGCACACTAGTCATAGGTGACTCTATAGTCAGGCACACTGATGTCCCACTCACCAGTCTAAACAACGAGGTTACTGCCAGGTGCCAGGATCCGCCACATAACCCATGCACTCAGATCACTCCACAAGTACAAATATGACTCTGTCATTGTCCATGTTGGTGTGAATGACCTGAGACATACCTCCCTGGACTACATGAAAAGAGACATGGAAGAGCTCTCCAATCTTGTAGCCCAGGCGGGTATGACCCTAGTCCTGAGTAGCATCCTGCCATTGCCCAGAATGATACCTCAGTACAAGGACAAAATGATTGACTTCAACAATCGGCTAAGCTTCTGGTGTCATTCTACAGGGAACCAGTATCTGTCTGCCTGGGATGACATGGCCGACAGACCACGATGCTTTGCCAGAGATGGCCTGCAGCTGTCACCCCTGGGATTCTGGATACTGGCTAAGGCTCTTGCTGCCCCTATTGTGCCTTTTTTTAGGCAAGCTTCAAATGACAAATTCACCACCGTAACAGGGACAGGCAAGCAAAAACTGAGGGTAATGCTACTTAATGCTAGAAGTCTAAATCTCAAAATACACTCCCTCGAAGCACTCCTTAAAATGGAGAACATCAATATCTATGCAGTGACTGAGACATGGTTCAAGGCTTCAGAGAGCACCCCTGCATTACCAGGCTACAAATCATACCACACATTTCGGCCATCTAACCTGGACCTGAACACCAAAGGCAGAGGTACGTCCATATTCATTAAGGATATCCATACCTCCAGGCTAGTTGCTCAGCATAATGCACCCGTGGTTATCCAAGTGCAACTAACTCTGGGCAAAACTGCAACTCAAATTGTAGCTTGCTGCAGATCACCCACCATGCCCCAGGATTCCCACTCCTCTTTTCTTGATATACTGGAAAATATTAGGGTTCAACCCAACACCCTAATAATGGGCGATTTCAGCTACCCCACCATTAACTGGGAAAACTACTCATGTACCAACTCCTTCGCTCAGCACTTTCTGGAATTCATAAATTCCAATTCCCTGGATCAACTTATCCACACCCCCACCAGAGGCAACAATATCCTAGACATAGTCATTACCAACATCAGTGACCGGTGTTCCACACCTAAAGTCAACTCCTCGTTGGTCAGATCCGACTATAAGCTAATCACCACATTCCGCCCCCACCCCCCATTAAGGAAATCATGGTAAAAGATTTCTCCAAAAAAGGAGCGCTGAAAAATATTAGCAATTCCCAGTATCAGCTTATCCCCTCATCACACTTTCTGATAACTTCTGCAGCAGAAGGGACAAAAGCTAAATCTCTATTCTGAGGAGAACTTAAAATCTCATTTTCACATCATCTTGAAGGTTCTGAGACTGCAGCAAGGTAAACTTCCTCAAAACAGCATCAGTGGCCATAGCCCTGGAAGAAAAATCAACAAAGTCATACACACGTACTTTAGACTATGAGTTGTGGCCAGTAAAATGGAAGAAATTAAACTTAAAGCAGACCAAAAGAAGAAACTGCAAATAAAACATTCTTTGTACTTTCACAATTAGTTAAAATAAACTTTAACATATGAGCCTGACCATTCAAAATTCTGAAAATCAAAGTTGCAGAAGCATACACTTTTTCCCATACCTATCAATTATTTTCCCATCCTTGTCAGAAAGTGAGGACTGGCATTAACTAAAGGCTTATCATCAGGAGGACTAGCTAAAAAGCCATTGCTTCAGGGTCAGGTTTGGGATGAGTGTATAAAAACTTAAAAGACTGAGAAACGTTATACAATCTGTCTGCCTTTTTTGAGGCAGCAGGTTGAATGTCAGGAAAATTGTATAGGTTCATAGGTGTATACTAGGCTGACAACCACAAGGGTCTTTATAACCCTAGCAGTGTAACCCAAATGTAACCCACAAATTATATGCTTTACATATTGATATAGGGGTGATTGTTTGTTCTAATATGATTTACTGACTGCTTCTGTCCACCACAGACATAAGTGCCAGAGAAGGGGTGAATTTTTGATTTCCCATCCAGTAGTCCAAGTTATGCTTAAATAGGGTTTGGGGGGAATTTTGTTTCATATGAATAGGGAGCCTATTCCATAGAATGGGAATTCTCTGAGATACACATCTCTTTCTGCAACATGTCCCATTTATGTCATAAGAAAAATGTAGGTCTTTAGATCTAGTAGTGAGTTGGATGAAGCTGTGGTGAGTGTACTCAAGGGTGAGAGACTAGTGATTGGAGCGGACTTTAATGGGCATGTTGGTGAAGTGAATAGAGGGGATGAGGAAGTGATGGGTAGGTATGGTGTTAAGGAGAGGAATGCAGAAGGTCAGATGATTGTGGATTTTGCGAAAAGGATGGACATGGCTGTGGTGAATACGTATTTTAAGAAGAGGGAGAAGCATAGGGTGATGTACAAGAGTGGAGGAAGATGCACACAGGTGGATTATATCCTATGTAGGAGGGCCAGTCTGAAGGAGATTGGAGACTGTAAAGTGGTGGCAGGGGAAAGTGTAGTTAAGCAGCATAGAATGGTGGTCTGTAGGATGACTTTGGTGATCAAGAAGAGGAGGAGGAGTGTGAAAGCAGTGCCAAGGATTAAATGGTGGAAGTTAAAAAAGGGTGATTGCGAAGTGGAGTTTAGGGAAGAGTTAAGAGAGGCACTGGAGAGTTACCGAATAGCTGGGCAACTACAGCAGAACTAGTAAGGGAGACTGCTAGAAAGGTGCTTGGTGTGACATCTGGACAGAGGAAGGAGGACAAGGAGACCTGGTGGTGGAATGAGGAAGTGCAGGAGAGTATACAGAGGAAGAGGCTGGCGAAGAAGAAGTGGGATTGTCAAAGAGATGAAGAAAGTAGACATGAGTATAAGTAGATGAGGCGCATGGCAAAGAGAGAGGTGGCGAAAGCTAAGGATAAGGCGTATGGAGAGTTGTATGAGAGATTGGACACTAAAGAGGGAGAAAAGGACCTGTACCGATTGGCTAGACAGAGGGACAGAGCTGGGAAAGATGTGCAGCAAGTAAGGGTGATAAAGGATAGTGAGGGAAAGGTAACACAAGAGAGGAGAGTGTGTTGAGTAGATGGAAAGAGTATTTTGAGAGGCTGATGAATGAAGAGAATGAGAGAGAGAGAGAAGGTTGGATGATGTGGGTATAGTGAATCAGGAAGTGAAACAGATTAGCAAGGAGGAAGTAAGGACAGCTATGAAGAGGATGAAGAATGGAAAGGCTGTTGGCCCAGATGACATACAAATGGAAGCATGGAGGTGCTTAGGAGAAATGGCAGTGGAATTTTTAACTAGATTGTTTAATGAAATTTTGGAAAGTCAGAGGATGCCTGAGGAGTGGAGAAAAAGTGTTTTGGTACCTATCTTTAAGAATAAGGGTGATGTGCAGAGCTGCAGTTACTACAGAGGGATAAAATTGATCAGTCACAGCTTGAAGTTATGGGAAAGAGTAGTAGAAGCTAGGTTAAGAAGGGAGGTGATGATTAGTGATCAGCAGTATGGTTTCATGCCAGGAAAGAGCACTACAGATGCAATGTTTGCTCTGAGAGTATTATTGGAGAAATACAGAGAAGGTCAGAAGGAGTTGCATTGTGTCTTTGTAGACTTGGAGAAAGCATATGACAGGGTGCCTAGAGAAGAGTTGTGGTATTGTATGAGGAAGTCGGGAGTGGCAGAGAAGTATGTAAGAGTGGTACAGGATATGTACGAGGGTAGTGTGACTGGTGAGGACTGCAGTGGGAGTGACAGATCCGTTTAAGGTGGAGGTGGGATTACATCAAGGATCAGCTCTGAGTCCTTTCTTATTTGCAGTGGTGATGGACAGGTTGACAGATGAGATCAGACAGGAGGCCCCGTGGACTATGATGTTTTCAGATGACATTGTGATCTGTAGTGAGAGTAGGAATCAGGTTGAGGAGACTCTGGAGAGGTAGAGATATGCTCTAGAGAGCAGAGGAATGAAGGTCAGCAGGGCTAAGACAGAATATATGTGTGTAAATGAGAGGGAGGGTAGAGGAATGGTGAGGATGCAGGGAGTAGATTTGGTAAAGGTGGACGAGTTTAAGTACTTGGGATCAACAGTTCAGAGTAATGGTGAATGTGGAAGAGAGGTGAAGAAGAGAGTACAGGCAGGATGGAATGGGTGGAGAAGAGTGTCAGGAGTGATTTGTGACAGACTGGTACCAGTAAGAGTGAAAGGGAAGGTCTACAAGAGGGTAGTGAGACCAGTTATGTTATATGGGTTGGAGACAGTGGCATTGACAAAAAGGCAGGAGTCAGAGCTCGATGTGGCAGAGTTAAAGATGTTAAGATTTGCACTCAGTGTGACTAGGATGGATAGGATTAGGAATCAGTATATTAAAGGGTCAGCTCATGTTGGACAGTTTGGATACAAAGCAAGAGAGACGAGATTGCGTTGGTTTGGACATGTGCTGAGGAGGGATGATGGGTATATTGGGAAAAAGATGCTAAGGATGGAGCTGCCAGGTAAGAGGAAAAGAGGAAGGCCTAAGATAAGGTTTATGGATGTGGTGAGAGAGGACATGCAGGCGGTTGGTGTGACAGAGCAAGATGCAGAGGATAGGAAGAAATCGAAATATATGATCCACTGTGGTGACCCCTAATGGGAAAAGCTGAAAGATGATGATGATGAGATCTAGTAGTTCTCATGCTGTTTGTGTCATGGATGTGCAAAAAATTCATTAGAGTGGGGTCCAGTGATGCCATTCATTCCAGGCATAGATCCCCTCTCAATAGTCCATAGGAGACCAAGTAAAGAGATTGGGCTTTGAGGCAATTTTCATAGGACATTGTGTTTATGCCCTGTATTCTTTTTGTAAAGAACATTTGTGGACATTCAAATTGCAAGTGTCTGGTTATGTACATACAAAAGGGGCCATTATACTCAATTATATATTTGGATAAGAGACAAGTATAGTGGTATGATGACTTCCCTGGACCTAGATGCCATGCCCTTACTAATGTAATTTGAGCAACAAAGAAAGATTTCCTTACTACCATGGACACATAGTCGAAGTCTAGGTTACTCTCTACATGTGTTCCCAGATCACTGACTAGTGGGTCAACTCTTTGGGGTGTTTTATTGATAATATAGTTTCACATGGTGGCTGACTTCCCAAAAGGTACTATAATGCATTTCCTGGCACTGAGTTTTAAGAGGTGGCTTTATCACTAATCATTTATCTGTGTTAGGTCCTCATTTAAGATGTTTCCATTGTGGGAGGACTCTATGACTGCTTCCAGTTTGCAATCATCTGCTAACTTGGTCAGCCAGAGGTCTTTGACATTAGTCTTGACTGCCATGAAATAGATTCCAAAGGGGAGCAGGCCCAGCCATTATGGTGCCCTTAATGACTCCACTGGTGACTGGCCTCTTAGTGGACGTGGTCTCACCAGTCCTAACTTCATGTGTCCTATCTGTGAGCCAGCTGGCTATCCAGCATGTTGTATAGGGGGTTATGCCTAATTTCGTAGGTTTGCTAACAATGCCCAAGGTATTGTATCAAGTGCTTTAGTCAGGTCAAGGTAGGCAGTATGCACCATTTTACCTCAACCATTGTCTCAGTAACCTTATCAAAGAAGTCCATCAGGTTCAGTAGGCATGACCTTCCTTTAACAGTGTCTTTGTTGATCTTTTCCATGATAATTCTTTTCACAGCTTTGAATATATAACTATCAGACTAACGGGTCTGCAGTTTCTGGGATTTACTGATGGTGTGCCCTTATTACGAGGGATGGCCATTTCAGCCCCCCATTCTTGTCATACAAATTCAGTTTTGAGACAATAGTTAAATAGTAACTACAATAGTTAAATAGTGACTCCAGTGGTCCTGATGGCCATATTTTACACTATAGAGGAGGCATCCAGGAATATTATTGGGGCCATTGAGGCTGTGTTCTTGGCCTTAGCGAGCACAGTCATGGCATGCTCTCTATTTATAGTTGAAGAGATTATGTTTAAAATTATTTCTTGTGTGGTTGCTGGGGTGAGTGGGGGGGGGGATAAAGTTGGAAATGAATTTGTCAGCCAGTAGATTTGCTATATTCCCTGGTTCTGCGAATATGGCACAATTAACCATTACTTCAGCACACCGCTGTGTGTTCCATTTGAGGTTTATGACATATCTAAAGAAGACTTTATAGTTGTCTTTTGCCTGGGAGTTTATCTTGATCTCAAAATTTACTTTGTTGGACTTAATAAGCCTCTTACTTGCCTTTTTAATTTGATGAGAAAGTTCTTATCTTTATGTGAGTTGTACTTCCTGATTTTAACCATGATTTTATTTCATTTTGTTCTATAACCCATTTAATTTGGGATGCCACTGGGGTGGTTTGTTTTCAGAGTGAGATTTTGGTCTACTTCTTGCAGGTACAGCAGCCTTTATGCAGTTATTGACATGGTTGTACAGAGTTTGTGAAAATTCTGCATAGGCTACTGTGTTCTGTAAGTTTAGAGGAGCACTGAATTATAACAAACTAGCACTTAATAAAAGGCAGATTGCCTTGGAATAGTTCCTAACTGTTACTGTGTTTACTGGAGTTACCAAGCTGATTTTGATTTTGAAGGAGACAGATTTACGGTCAGACCTTAGCATGGAGGATTTGACATGGGGGGTGCAGTCAAGTATGTTGGAACCCCTAGTGGACGTATGCACTAACTGGTCAAGGGTGTTTGCATTTACAAAGTCATGGAATGTCTGTGCCTGCAGATCTGAGGCTGTGTAAGATTCCCAGTCTATGGTGGTGTAATTAAAGGACCCCATGAGTAAGATAAGGTGTTAGGTTGGATGGTTAGTGTCCCCAGTAGGTCTAAAAATGCACTAAGAACTTCACTAGACATGGAAGGTGACCTATAGCTTGCTCGGATATGGTGCAGGATTTTATCTACGGTGATCTGCATGTGCAGGAATTCCAATGCATCTTCCTGCTTTATCAACCTAAAAGTATGCTTGTTATTGATGTATATTGAGACCACCTCCACCTTTAGTCTCCATCTGTACTGCTACTTGTCTAAAAGTGTGGAAGGCACTGAAACTTTGCATTGTTAGTGTATTCTCTGTGGCTTTAAACAATATATCAGTTAACACATAGATATCTACATTTTCCAGAGTGAGAAGGACAATGAGGGAGTTTATTTTTATTTATTTTTTGTTTAGGATCCTAGCATTGAGCATTAACACCTTGAGGTTCAGTTGAGTGGATTTTGCTTTGTGGTTAGGTCTGTCAATTTGGCATTGCCTAAAAAAGGCTCTATGGGGAGGATAAAGTTTTAGCCAGTATTCAAATACCTAGATTGGACAGCTGCAAACCATCTTTGCCAAAGCAGCATGGACTGTTAATCATGTCTCCTCATGCTGACGAATACTGGATCCTCTTAGAATGACATCAGAAACTCAGCCATTTGGTAAAATCAATCATCCTTTGTATTTTGTCATCAGCCTTGGTGAACATCATATGCTGTTCAATGCTGGACTCATACTAGTCTGAAACACAGTTAGAGAGATCTATAATGTCTCCCTTTATATAGTCCAGGTAGGTATGTCTCAGGTCATTTACACCTACATGGACTGTGATATAATCACACTGGTACCTGTGGTGCAATGATTTGAGTGTGTGTGTGTAATTTTGCACATTCTGTCTCCAGATAGGCAACTAACCATTATCCTCTCCTTATTCAGCCTGATTAGAGGGGCATCAGTATGTCTTACAATGGAGTCCCCTATGACCAGAGTTCTAGAAAATGTGTTTGCTTATCTTTTGTGCTTTGCACTTGGGGATCCACTGAGTGTGGCTGTATGTGCGGTTTAGGTATTACCTTTGTTGAGAGCATCTGGGATTTCTGAGGATAATCTTTGCTGATGGGCTGATTAGGAGGTCTTTGTTACTTAGGAAGACTGAATTTAAGTTCCTCAGCATACGTTTGATTATGTGTGTCTTGTGTACTATGTGTGGTGGGTGTTGTGTGCATGGTTTTGACAAGTTGGTGTGTGCTTTTATGCAAAAGTTTAACCTTCAGTGACATTGATTATGTAGACGTCTTGCATATTGTATGTGTTACTTTAAGGAGTAAGTGGTTGTTAGTAAACATGAGACAATTGCTACATTGTATCACGATACCCACAGCCACCAAGCTGGCTGCAGAGAAGTTAGAAAATTGCATATTTGTGTTGCCTGGTCCACTAACTGTTGAACTAAGAGGGTGTGGCATACGGGATTAACAGAAAGCTATTAAGGGTGCTTTTTTTGTAGGAGCAGGGTTTGGAGGCAGACTAAGTTCTAAAATATAAATTCTACAGAACGTAATGGAATTGCCACTTGAGTTGAAAACTAGCTGCCCTATGCTTGTCAGTCTACAAGGTATTTATACTTACTGCTTTAAAGGGTACCACTTCATGGACAGTTCTATAGGAAAAATTTGCTTCTTCTTGTTTGTTTCTGTACAGGGTACCGGTGTGGTGAGCAGCTCTGCTTAAACATGCCACATTTATACCAGCACTGAAAATACAGAAAACTTACTACTGAGCCCTCTGGCCAATAAAACAACTATGCTTAGAACCCTTTTGTCTATTTCCCAACTCAGACCAAGCAAACACCTACTGCCACCAGATAAATAATCCCAGTCCTCCTAATGTAAAAACACAGTAAAAGTGGGTCCCAAATATAATGGTACCACAAACAAACTTAAATAACTAGCTAGATAGCTCCTTTAGGAAGAAATTTCAAGACAAACAGTCTAAAAAGCAATAACAGCATGAAATGAACTCTTTACAAGTGAAATAATTTAATGCACAAATAAATCAGGGAAACAGCAGAGGATTGTTTAAATAAGTTAAAGTGCAATTCATCAGTCAAAAGGACTTAGCTGTGCCTGGATACCACTGTATGTAAGCAAAGCTCTTCAGGAACACAGGCTAGGATGGTAAGCTTTGTTGAGCTCGGTGGAAATGAGCACAGAGCTTGGAAAATGCAACAAATTTATACCAGCATTGAAACTACAGAAAACTGTCTACTGAGCCTTCTGGCATATAAAATGACTACTCTCAGCGCCTTTTTGTGCTTTCCAACTCTGACCACGCAAAAACCTACTGCCACTAAATGAATATTCCCTATCCTCCCAATGTAAAAACGCAGTAAAGGAGTGTCCCAAGTATGGCCCAAGTGCAATGCAACCACAAACAAACTTAAGGAAATGTGCAAAAGGAGGCAATAAATAATTCAAGACATCAACATCAGTTTACTTTCAACAGCTTATAAAACTGTAATTATTCAATAAAAGTACATATTTATGGCTGGATGGCACTAGTTGCAAGACAAACACTTCTGAGATACAAGTGAGTACGCCAGTCATTGCTGAGCTCTGTGGAAAACAGCCAAGAGACACACAGTCTTGGCCAATTTATACAGGCTCTAAAAGTAAGGTAGGCTGACTAATAGGCCCCTTGGCTAATAAAACAACTACACTGATGGCTCTGTAGTGTATTTCCCAACCTGGAGAGACCAAGCTACCACCTACTGCCACTAGACATAAATGCTCAGTCCACTTGATGAAAAACATAGAAAGTAGCTTGCTGGAGTGTACAAATATACTATTTTATCCAAAAACTATTTAGATAATGAATATAGAGCAAGAATATCAGTAGAACAGACAATGAGAGGCAAAATGCATTTTTTTTAAATAAGCACAAGGAAAGGCAAATAAATAATTCAAGATATCAACAGCAGTCTAGCTCAATTTACAGCAATGGCAAGCAGGCAGGTTAATACTTACCAAGATAATAAAGCAGATAAAGGAATGGGAAGGTGCCTGTGAAAACTCACCAGAAGGGAGTCAAACAGTGCTTGTAGTTTTTGCAGGCCTTGAGTCTTTTAATGAAGACAAGGCCACATATATACCCTGTGTATTTAAGTATCATAAAACAAGCAAGGGGATATTAATGACTATGTAGAACCTCAAAGATAATAAAATTCAAAGCTTTAGTCACAACTTGATAAGCACTTTCATTTCATAACATGTAATGCTTCCTCAGATAAAATCACCAGAAACAATAATTGTTTAGATACTTTAAAAGATTACATGACAAAAAAATGCCAATATTAAAGGGACAGTGTACAACTGACCATGAATACAGTTTCATAAAACATTTGCAAGTAATAGTAAGTAACATATCTCTTTTAAAAAACTCTTTGCTTACTTTTGGAACTATAGTAAACACAGGCATATAGCGGAGCATTTACTTCTTTAGGTATTTTAATTTAAGCAGAGGTGCGATAGTGATATGATCATTCAGACCTGGCCAGTAATAAGAATTGAAATACCACTGCCAAAAAGCTCTCTTTTTTCTAAAATAACTGACCAAGGACCTCCCTGTTCATTAGGGATAACTTTCTCTAGCACAAAAAATTTAAAAACATGCCCATCATGCTCTTTAATATGTTTTACCAGTGCATTAGTATGTTTTTCCTTTCCGGATATCATAATTATGATCATAAATTCACTCAAGGAGCCTACGCTCCATTTTCCCCACATAAAAACACTGGCAGAATTGGTAAAGTGCTAAATAGACCAACCCCATGCTTTGACAATGAAATTTGCCTCTTGCTAAGAGGACTTTCCCATTACATTAATTTGGTCACCTTCTACGATAAATTTACAATATTGACATCTCTTGCACTTTTTTTAACCCCCCACAAACCCTTATGGGTGGCTCTTTTGCTCTTCATAATAGCTTTGAGATTAGTACCCTTTTTTCAAACTATGACAAGTCTGTCACCAAATTCTTCACCAATATAGAATGTGCATCTACAAAAGGAAGGGGTGGCCATGGGGCTGCCCTGTGGATTCCACTTTGCTAGTATAGCAATGTTCCAATGGGAATTCCAATATGTACGTAGTAGTCATTTTTCTTCCTATTTCAAGTTTTATCTGTATTACTTTGATGATATTTTTATTTTGTAGAAAGGGGATAGAGAGGCCATTTCTGCCTTTCTTGATTATATCAATAAATCTACTAATTTTCTCTTATTTACTCATACTACTGATAAAGACAGTATTCCATATTGTAATATCTTATTAGTAAAGGATGGTACCAATAATAGGTACATATCAAGAATATTTTGGAAGCCCACTTATTCTAACACATTACTACACTTTATCAGCACCCACCCGTATTCTCAAAAAAGAGCAGTCATTAAGGGGCAGCTGGTTTGAGCCACATGGATGGTCACTATGGACGCTGAATTTGAAAGGGAATGTCAAAACCTCTTGAACATGTTTCTAAAAAGAGGGCACCCTCATATGTTGGTTGAGGAATTAATTCATGAGGTCAGTCATAAGAGGAAAAAACAAGCCATTCTGTTCCTTTATTGTGTCAAGGGGAATTGAACGACAATATTACTGAAGCCAGTGCCACTAATATGAGAACAGAATGAAAATTGCCACAGTTTGTCAATGCTTTGACTACAGTGTTTAATTTGGATAGTGGGATGATACGAAAAATTTTAAATAAAATTTGGATTATTATAAAAGATAACTATATTGGTGAGCAAATTTATGAATATAATTACGATATCCAGAAAGGAAAAAAAATAATAATGCAAAGGCAAAACATAATAAAGAGCATGATGGGAACGTTTTTAAATTTTTGTGCTAGAGAAAGTTATCCCTAATGAATGGGGAGGTCACTGAGCAGTTATTTTAGAAAAATAGAGCTTTTTGGCAGTTGTATTTAAATTTGTATTACTGGCCAGGTCTGAATGATCATATCACTATAGCACCTCTGCTTAAATTAAAAGCCCTAAAGAGATAAAGCCTCTGTTATATGCCTGAGTTCACTATAGTTCCAAAAGTAAGCAAATATTTTTTATAGAGATATGTTACTTATGGTTACTTGTGAATGTTTTATGAAACTGTACTCTGTGTCAGTTGAACACTTTCACTTAAATACCGGCATTTTTTATCATGTGACCATTTAAAGTATTTAAGCAGTAATTGTTTCTGGTGATTTTATCCAAGGAAGGTTTACATGCTGTTAAACAAAAGCACTTATCAACTTGTGAATAAAGCTTTGAATATTATTATCTTTGAGGTTCTATGTAGTCATTAACAGCCCTTTGCTTATTTTATGACCAATTTGTCCTTGCTGCTTTGGTTTGCTTACCATATTTAAGTATCACTCCAGAAACATGCTAAGCAATAAAAAAAACAACTGAAACATGAAGCCTATGTAATTCAAGTGTCAAGTTTAGTTTTCTGTTTCTTTTTGACTGGAAAAATTGGGCCAACTGTGTAGCTTCTGCAGGAATGGACACAAGACTTCCTTGTTCCCTCTCCCAGGGCCGACAAGAGTGGCTCTCCTGTGCCTACTCAGGGGACCCCAACAGCACAGAGGACATGACTAACCCCCAATCCATAGTGACTGTAGGTGCTACACCAGAGGAATCTGGGCTAAAAGATGAGTGGTCTTAGGAGCCCAACTGTGGCTAAGGCAAATTGCTGACTTTCTGTGGTGTCAAATGCTGTTTACTAATTTTTTTCTTCTTGTGGCTGGAAGAACTCACCATAGGATTGGCAGTTTGCTCCATGATCCATTTGAAAATGGTGCCTCTTTCCAATGGAAAACAAGCAGTATAAGCTGATAAAAAGTTGTTGAAAGTAATTTTTTTTTCACAAAAAACATAGTAAAACGCCAGCCCCCAAAGTAAAATAAACACAACTTTCCTTCCGAAAAAACATTTTTTTCAACTGCTTTAAACAACTTTTAAACTGAAAGGAAAAAGTGCTCTCCCATTTAAAAGTACATTTGTCTTGTGACAGTCCATTAAAACACAAACCGCTAGATTAAAAATAACTTTCCTAAGCAAGTAAGTATATTTGAATAAGATATTTTTATGTCGACGTTTTTCCCCACATGGCACTTAAATGTCCATCAAAAGACAGCACAACCTGATCGTTGATCCTTGAAAGTCCACAGAGGAGCACTTTCATCAACAGCAGGAAAGTTCTGAAGAGCTTGGTGCTCAAACCTGTGTTTTTAGGCAGCTCAACTCAAGGCTCCTAACAGTTTGCGTGTGCGGAAGGTGCCCTGAAGCTTTGAAAGCTGGCTAGCTGTTATATCCTTGGCAGGATATAACCCATATAGCTACGGCTACTGTAGGAGCAATCAAATATGATGAACCATCAGCAGTAGTGAAAGTGTGGACAACAATAATATAAACAAAAACACTAACAGAAACAGCAATGCCTCTCCTTTTTAGATACGACTGAAATATGTGGAAACCATGCTTTTTAAACTCAGGCCAGCCAGCTAGACCAGCAGGTTTAGTCAAAAGCCATTCATTATTAAAAGCTGTTATCTAATTAATCCACCCACAACCTTTTTTCACCATTTTTTTTGCACACGGTGTCGGGGTGGCTAGCACTGCTGCAGCAGTTCTTCCTCGGTGCACACTGGCATGCACACTCACACCTATGGCTAATTTAGAGTGTCCAGTGAACAACACAGGTGAAATGTTATGATGAGTACATAACTTCATTACCTGATGTCAATTTTCATTCATTCCCCAATAATTTGGACAGAGTGCCCATCTACCTGAATTCCTGGTAAGACTCTAACAAAGGATATTCCAGAGCACTGTTGAGCCAAAGGTTGCTCTTCCCCTCGAGACCAGGTCTAATCTGTAATAAGTACTACAGGTATAAGGATTAGCCCAAGTAGCAGCCACACAGATATCGTCTATGGAAGACTTGGATAAAAATACTGATGATGTTGCCATGGACCTGGTCGAATGGCTCTCACTGGCTTTGACAAAGACAAGCCAAATTTGTTATAAACAAAGGATATGCAATCAGTCAACCATTTCATTAAAGGTACTTCTGCAACTGGCTTGCCTAATTTCGATTCTGCAAAAGAAACAAATAATTGATCTGTTTTTCCTGAAAATCTTTGTTCTATACAAACAGAAACAGAATTGTCTGTGAACATCCAACAAATGTAACGTGTATTCACCTTTGTTTCTGAAATTTGGGAAGAAATTGGAAAATGAATGGACTGTTTGATGATGGATTCTGACATCACCTTAGGAAAGGAAAGACTGGTTCATAGTGATATCCTATCTTTATGGAGTATTAAATAAGGAGGCTTAGAGGACATGGCTTGAAATTCAAAAAGTCTTTGAGCAGAGGTTATAGCTACCAAAAAGCTCTTTCCTTGTTAAAAACTTCAGTTCACATTTTACTGCTGGTTTAAAGGGAGACTGAGTCAAAGCTTGTAATACTAAATTTAAATCACATGATGGAGTTGGACCTTTAAAAGGTAGTCTCAGAAGAAGGGCACCCCCTATAAATGCCTTACATAGTTTTGAGGAAGCTAAAGTGGAGAATTGTTAACTCCTATACGAAAATTAGAAATGGCAGCTAGCTGAACTTTAACAGTTGAGGAACTCGCCCATTCATTAAAGATTGTTGCCAGAAACTCAAGAACTTTATGTATTGGTGCTAAAAAAGGTCATTGTCTTTTTGTTGCACCAAAAAAAAATCTTTTCCATTTACTTCTGTAAATCTTCCTAGTGGAGGCTTCATGGGAAGATAAAAGTATATGACAGACAGCAGAGGACAGTCTAGGTTGTCTGGCTATCAGTGGAAGTGGAGAAATCATGCGGTCGGCTATAGGTTTGAGAAGTCCAGATGAATCATGTCTGTTGGGTGAGATGGGATGTCTGGAACTGGATCCAGAATCAATGACAGGTAAACTAGATGAGGCCAAAGAAAGGGGATCCAATGTCTGTCTGCCTGGGATGACATGCTGGACAAGCCACGCTGCTTCGCAAGGGACGGCTTGCACCTGTCACCTCTAGGCTTCCGGATATTGGCAAAGGCTCTTGCCACCCCCATAGTGCCTTTTTTAGGCAAGGCTCAAATTCTAAACCTACCACCCTAGAACACAAAAAAGGAAAAAAACTAAGGATAATGCTGCTCAATGCCAGAAGTCTCAATCTCAAGATGCACGCACTCGAGGCCCTTCTCAGTATGGAGAACATCGATGTCTGTGCTGTGACAGAAACCTGGTTCAAGGCTCCTGAGAGCACCCCAGCACTATCAGGTTTCACCTCATATCATGCGTTCCGGCCCCAAAATCCGGACAACACCAAGAAAGGAGGGGGGGTGTCCATATTCATAAAGGACACCCACACCTCAAGGTTGGTGGCAACGCACAACGCATCGGAGACCATCCAGGTGCAATTAACCATAGGCAAGACTGCTCTGCAATTTGTAACATGTTACAGGCCACCCTCTCAAACTCAGGAACCTCACATGGCCTTCCTGAAAACATTGGAGGGGATAAATGCATCTCCAAACACCATCATACTAGGTGATTTCAACTACCCTAATAGGAACACTACTCAAGCCCAAAGGTTCCTGGAGTTCATAAACTCAAATGCCATGGAACAACTAGTCACCATCCCCACAAGAGGAGAAAACATACTTGATCTCATCATCACGAACATGGGATCACAATGTTCAACACCGGAAGTATACCCCTCACTGGTGAGATCAGATCATAAACTAATCTCACTGGAGGTCCTCATCTCGCCCCCACCTGAAATAAAAAAGACCACAGTGAAAAACTTCTCAAAAGCCGACTTCACACTTCTAAAAACTAGCGTGGTCTCCTTTAAGGCCCCTGAGCCAGTGGTAAACATTACTCAAACCGCTGAATCACTTACAAATGCCTTCTACCAGCACCTACAGGACTGCATGGATCAGGCAATCCAAACAAAACTAAGACTTGTTGTACCAAAGGCAAGCATCCAGTCTGGTGGACCCCAGCCATAAACAAGCTCTACAACAAAAGGAGGAAGCTACTACAAGATAGAGCAAAATCCTTGAAAGGTAAGACACCTTTGATCATTATAAGTAAAAAAACTAAGAGCTCTCATAAAATCATCCAAGGCAAATTTTGAGAGAAAAATTGCCAAGGACTCAAAAGACAATCACAAGGCCTTCTTTAGCTATGTTAGAAACCTAGGAGGAAACTCCCAGATATGCTCAGAATTAGTTCAAAATGATGTGAAGATTACTGAACCTACACACATTGCCAACATACTGGCTGACAGGTTCAGTGCAAACTTCTCCCCTCCCCCCCAAAAACAGAGATATCTATACCAGAAGATTGTAGTACCCCAAACATCTGCAACGCCCAGGTGAGAACTGCCTCTCCAAGGCAAAAAACACAGCATCCATGGGACCGGATGGTGTCCCCGGCTGTGTGCTCCACGAACTCAATGAGGAATTAAACCCGCAGTTAGGACAGCTGTTTAATCTTAGCCTCACCTCAGGATAAGTACCCAAGGAGTGGCGCACGGCGACTGTGGTCCCACTTCACAAGGGCGGTGCCTCCACCGACCCTGGTAATTACCATCCCATTAGCTTGACAAGCCTTATCTGCAAAGCCATGGAGAGGATCATAATGGAACTCATAAACAAAGACATAGGGAACTTGCAGACTTTGGATCCAACCCAGTTTGGCTTTGTCAAAGGCAGATCATGCCTTTTAAACTTGGTTGACTTTTTGAGACAGTCACCAAGGCCATTGATGAGGAAAGGCAGTCCATACAGCCTACCTCGACCTGGCAAAGGCCTTCAACACAATACCCCACTCAGGTATCATCGAAAAACTCACCAGCTTGAATGTAAACCCATACATCACAAGATGGGTTGCAAACTGGCTAAGTGACAGAACCCACAGGGTCAGAGTTGCTGGAGCCATGTCAGACTCAAAGCCTGTCACAAGTGGTGTCCCACAGGGCTCAGTCCTGGGTCCACTCTTGTTCGGCATCTACTTTTCTGAAGTACAAGCAAACACAGGAGGGTTATGGCTGACAAAGTTTGCAGATGACTGCAAACTGGCCATAGTCGAAAACACATCTGACACAGATATCCTTCAGAAGGGCCTCACAGAAACGGATAACTGGTGCCAGAGCCATGGCCTAAAGTTAAACGCCAAGAAATGCATAGTCATACCCTTCGGGAAAAACAAGGTTACCCCTAGCTACCATATAGGTGGCAATCCACTGAGCACAGAAGAAGTCATCAGGGATCTGGGGACCCAGGTTGACAGTAGCCTTTCGTTTGACACTCATGTTGCTAAAGTAGTTAGGAAAACCTTCTACATTGCCCACCTGATCATGAAGGGATTCACATCTAGATCAAGGGAGGTCATCGTCCCCCTGTACTCATCACTCATTAGACCTACGATTGAGTACAATGCCACATTCGGAATGTATCTGACCCGACACCTGCAGCAGCTGGAAAGGCCCCAAAAGTGCCTCACCAAAAGGATAAAGGGTCTCAAAAATATGTCTTATGCTGCCCGACTGAAAGAACTCCAGCTCTATTCAGTCTCATACCGCTTGCTCAGAGGTGACCTGTGCCTGACATATAAGGCCATGTCAAACCCAGATTTGATGAATATGCTTCACCTCAAAAAATCTAGATCCCTCAGAACCACAAGGGCAGGAGACTTAAACCTTGACACGGTTATTAACAGAATGTGCTGGAGGGACAAATTCATCACCCAGAGACTCCCTATGCTGTGGAACAAAATCCCGGTACATGTGAGGCAGAGCACCTCGCTGGCCTTGTTCAAGAGGAATCTTGACCAATGGATGGGAGATCGCAGATATACCCCAGGGATTACTTCAGTGTCACTGCTTGACAGAGGCACAGCAAAATAATAGGCATAGTTTTATTCAAACTAAAGGGGTGGCGAAAGCCACATAACTATGGGCTAGACTTATAAATGCACTTGGGCAGATAGCCTAGTATGAACCTATGAACCTATGAACCTATATCTGACGAGGCCAATAAGGGGCAATGAGGATGACTTTGCTCTTCAACTGAGATGCTTTCTGAAGAAATTTGGGGATGAAGGGAGTGGGGAGATACACAAAGAGGAGACCGGAGGGCCAGAAGTGAAGGACAGCAGTGGGGGGATCAGGGCAAGGAACCTGCTGCACTTGTTGTGGAAAGATGCAAAGAGGTTACAGCAAGGATGTTCCCACTGGTTGAATATCTTTTCTGCAACTCTCATGTTGAGAGACCACTCTTGAGGTAACAAGATGGACCTCCTCAACTTGTCTGCTGTCATGCCGGATTTCCCTAGAAAGTGTGTTGCTATCAAAAATCGATTAGATAAGATTGCCCATTGCCACACTCTCACAGCTTCTTGACTTAAGGGGTAAGATCTGGTTCATCCTTGTTTGTTGATGTACCATACCACTGACATATTGTTTGACTGAACTACAATAGCCCAGAAAGTGAAAAAGTCTTGAAAGGCCTGCAACATTAGGAGAACTGCTTTCATTTCCAGGGGGCTGGCTGTCCCTATGGAGTAGAGTAATGAGGCTCAAGGTGCAATGACATATAGGATTCAGAAGGCAGATCTGAGTGGGGAAGAACCATCCATCTTTCAGAAGCAGAGAACACGCTCTCCATCACCTCAAAAGCAGAGCACTCTGAGGAGAAGGCAGTCGATGGACCTGAGAAGACATGCTTCCGGTCCATTGAAGGCAGTCCACCTGAGGCAGAATCAGGGGAGAGCTGTCCAATGCTGAGGCTATGAGGGGAAGAGATGGCTCCAAAAACTTTGGAGTCACCTCTAACACCTTGGATCCAACAATGATGCTTTGTCTCCAAGAGTCATCCAGCTCCGACACTCTCTGAGCTGGTGCATTCAGAGAATGCATCGGAACTGAAGATGCAATTATCTCAGATCTGACACAGATGGTCCAAGAAAACTCAGATTTAAGGGCTCCAAAACCACAGATCAGATTGGAGAACGAGCTGAGATGGGTACTGCAGCACTAGTAAAAATCTCAGGACCCAAAGGGATAGGAACCGGACAAACTCCCACCCAAATTTGTGCCAAGAGAAACTTCCTCATCATCCTATAGACATCAGCTTCTGTCAGGCTCCTGGAAGAAGGAGAGGATGAGGCTAGTGAAGGGGACCTGGACTGTCGGAGTCTTTCCATAAAAAGGGATGGCACTTGGGAAAAGCCTGGATCCAAACAGGGCACATACCTATTTTGAGGTAAATGCTTTGGATTCGAGGCTATTGGAGCCAGTGAAGCATATTGGATATCCTATGCTGATGGATCTGAAGATTTAGCTTTCATATCTGACCTTTTTGAAAACTTTCAAGCAGGCTCCGTTGTTGGATCAGAGGATGAAGTGGAGGATCTCAACGGATCCGATAGCCTTCTTCTGTGCTCTTGTCAGGCTTGGAGGGTCGAGCTCCAGAAAATGATTCCAAGAAGGGCATAGGAAGAAGACCTTTCAGAATAATTTTATTTTTATGGGCGACCAAAGCACAGGGATTGAATGCTTTGCAGCTCTCACAATCAACTTTCAAATGAGCAGCCCCAAACAACAGACACACAAATCGTGTGCAGCAGAAAGTGGAATCTTATGTCCACATTGCTTACACTTTTTAAAATCTGAAGGCTTTTTAGCCATGTTAACGAACTACCTACTAAAAGAATGCAGAAGAATGTTTTTTTTTTTAAATAAGGACAGTAAGAAGGAAAGAAGAAATTGCCACCAAGACAATGGTAATTTAGAAATACACTAAATAAGTGTAGAATAAGGGAGTATATATATATATATATATATATATATATATATATATATATATATATATATATATATATATATATGGGTCCACCTCTTAATTTGAAAAGATCAGAATCTCAAGTTTCATAATATCGAACCAAGAATCTCGAGCTTCTGAAATCTCGAAATTTAGAAATAAAAGAAATTTAAAAATGACAACTGCTTAAACCATGTTATTGCAGGGGGGGAAGCCCCCAGCACCCCACACCCCCTGCAACTTAAATATGCTAACTCCGAGATTGCGCTACAGTGAAGAGAATGGTAATATTCCCGTTCCGCACTGTATAGTACTGTACATTACCATTCTCTTCACTGTACAGTGATCTCAGAGTTAGTCTATTTAGGTTGCAGGGGGTGTAGTAGGTGAGAGATTCTGGGTTCATTATTATGAATCTCGAGATTCTGATCTTTTAAAATTAAGAAATGGAGCTATATATTTATTTATATATATATATATATATATATATATATATATATATACACAAACACACACACACACACACACACGCATACACATATGTGCATACATACACACACACACACACACACACACACACATATATATATATATGTGTGTGTGTGTGTGTGTGTGTGTATGTATATATATCTAAGGCAAGGACAGAAAAATATAAGTGAGTATGCAATTCACTTAGCTGACTAATGCTTGAGAGCTCCCAGTGACCACGTCCATAAGAGAAGTGGCAAATGATATATGATGTATGTTAGGGGAATACAGCATTATGGGTAAGGGAGGAACTTGAGAATTCCAGTAGCCACAAGTTGTAAAAAATGTCTGAGTCAGATTCAAGGGTCAGATCCAAATCCAATTGTTGAGGAATGAATGAAAATTGACAATATCAGATTTAATCTTTACATTAGTGGCATTCATTCAGCTCACTCTTTAAAGTGGATTTTATAAAACAAAAGACAGGCAGCAAATACTAATTTTGCAATGTTGTACAAAAAGCTTATCCTATCTCAGTAACCATTCAAGCAAGACACATATTGTCAGTTTGATTTTCTTCATACAGCCGTGAGCATTCATACGAGGATATGTAGTACTGTATGTTACCTGAATATTGAGATATTTAGAGAAATATGAAAATTATTACAATACCAATAAACAGTAAACATATAATAGTCAATATCTCCTTAGCTGGATTAGACAGAGGTCAGATATCAATACAATATGTTTGCCATCATGTAGGCTTTAAGATTAAATCTTCTGATACCTTCTATGCAGCATGATTTTGGAATTATCAATGCAAAAATAAACAAGCAATATTTGACACCTAGAGGCATCAGTAGGCGTTAACTGCAAAAACACCTGGAGGTGCATTAGGTTGTAATGATTTAAATCCACCTTTGTACTTATATAAGTCCCTTCATATTTAAGAAGAGCATCATGTGCCTAAAATGTAAGCACCTTTTAATGTATGCATCGACTTTTAAGGATATTAACAAACATGCATACAAAGTAATGATCAAATGCATAAGTTGAAAATAAGTAGCTGGGAAATCTGCTTTTCATTCCAAATGCAGTGCATCAACTAGGTTACAAAAAACTCAAAAACGCTTCCACATTTTCTTTGTCTTGTACTTTTGCAGTGTTCTCAGTTGGTGACAACTGCCTCACTTAAGTGATATTCATGAAAACTCACTTCAATAAAGGTGATTTTTGGAAAGCATTTTTTTTCAACTGTCTGGCAGTTAGCACAGAGGACTGATGATTTGAGCTGTTAATGAGCTGCTTCCTGTGCTCATTCTCATTTCTTAGCACTTTCATTTGCCTACTGTATGACTCTAATCAAGTCACTTGAACAGACTGTGCTACCGGATTGCACCTGAAAGAGGATAATTTGACCAGTGGGCTTACCCAGTCAACAAAGATGATAAGTAATTAATTAAATAAATAATGGACTGTTTGTCACTATGGGAAGAAAAAGTATGATCTTTTGTCCTGAAAAAGTTGCAGAAAACATAGTTTGCCTTTTTATGTCCAACTACATATTTACAACAAAAACAGTTTCAGTGAAAGACATTTCATCACACAAAATGTTTAGAACATAAACAACTTGTTTTGTATGTATTTGTAGGGGAAACTTTTAGTTATGTACTCACCATAACTTTAGATGTTTGGGATCCATCTCGCCTACATTCAGTACTGATGGGCTCGGAGCCGATCCCTCGGCTCCGACTCGGCACGCTATGCTATAGAGCGAAGCCTCTTATTGGCTGAGCTATTTCTTATCCCAGGATGCACCACCACTAATCCCCCAGATCTTGTTTGTCCGCATTCATGCACACATACACAACTTGTTTATATAACATTGCCAGATGTTTCAAGATGAAACAACAGGATTCGGACCTTCTGATATCCTCTGATCTCCAAGGAAGGGGGAAGGAGGGTGGGTTATTAGGAATGTAGGCGAGATGAATCCCAAACATCTAAAGTTATGGTGAGTACATAACTAAAAGAAGTTATGTGATCCTATCTCGCCTACATTCAGTACTGATGGGACAGCGTCCCTAGCACCTAAATCCTGGGTGGCTCACTGGAAAACACTCCTGAGCACTGTGGAACCAAATGAAGCTTGTCCTCTGGATGCCACATCCAATTTGTAGTGGGAAATGAAAGTGTGCGGGGAGGACCACGTAGCCGCAGCACAAATGTCACTAATGGCAAGCTTAGAATGGAATGCTATTGAAGTAGCCATAGCCCTTGTAGAATGAGCCTTGACAGAGGTCGTAAGCTCTTTATTAGAAAGGGAATAAGCTTGAGTAATACAGTCCCTGATCCATTTGGCAATAGTGACCTTTGTGACGGCTTTGCCCAATTTATTGTCCAAAAAGGATACAAACAATTGATCTGTTTTCCTTGTTTGTTTGGTCCTATCTAAATAAAAACGCAATTGTCTGTGGACATCTAATGTGTGGAATATGTATTCTGCTTTGTTAGAATACTTCGGAAAGAAGACTGGAAGTTCTAATGACTGTTGTAGGCAGAAACTGGAACAAACTTTAGGGACAAAGGATGGATTTGGCCTGAGAGATACTCTATCTTTGTGAAAAACCAAGTACGGAGGTTTTACAGACAAAGCTTGAAGTTCTGAAACCCTTCTGGCAGAAGTAATCGCCACCAGAAAGGCAGTTTTCCACGATAGAGATTTTAAATCACATGTTGCTGCCGGTTCGAAGGGGGAGGAAGTTAAGGCACGTAACACCACATTGAGATCCCATGGAGGAGCAGGATGAGAAATCGGAGGTCTTAAAAGCGCAGCACCTTTCAAGAAGGTCTTACAAAATCTGTTGCTCATTAAAGGTGGGTTTATAGATTCGTGAAAATTGGAAATAGCTGCCAATTGAACCTTGATGGTAGAGACCGAAGAGCCTTGATTGAAAAGGGAAGTTAGAAATTTCAGTACTTCTGATACGGGAATAGTGATGGGATCCAGACCCCGGAGTTGAGCCCAAATAGCAAATCTCTTCCATTTGCTAGAATACAATTTCTTTGTAGCAGACTTGTGGGCCGAGGATAAAATGTGTACAACTTCCGGATCCAAGGTATAATTCCTGACTATAGTCGGAAGAGGAGGAGCCAAGCCGTCAATTTTAAGGTGTGTAGGGACTGGTGGAATAGTCCCGACTGATGAACCAATAGGTCTGGGATCTGATCCAAGAACCATGGACCTTCCAGTGCATATTTCCGAAGATAGGGGAACCATACCTGATGAGGCCAGTAAGGAGCAACTAAGATCATTTTGCTCCCCAAGAGAGACGCCTTTTGGATCACCCTGGGAAGGAGAGGAACTGGAGGAAAAGCATATAGCAATCCGGTGGGCCACGGATGGGCTAGTGCATCCATAGGGCTCTCCCCCGGAGCCGGGGTGAGGGAGAAGAACTTTTTGCACTTCGCATTCAGCGGAGTCGCGAAGAGGTCGCAACAAGGAACTCCCCATTTGCTGAAAATCTGATTCGCAACCGCAATGTTCAGAGACCACTCGTGTGGAGAGAGGATCGTTCTGCTCAGTCTGTCGGCTATCACATTGGACTTGCCCGGGATATGAGTCGCCACTAGAGAACATTTGGTCGACACTGCCTATTCCCAAACTCTCATGGCCTCTCTGCAAAGGGGGTAGGATCTGGTCCCTCCCTGCTTGTTCAGGTACCAGACAACTGACATGTTGTCGGAGTGAACGGCAATTACACCCTGAGGGAGGTAATCGTGAAGGGCTTGTAGAGACAGAAGCACCGCCCTCATTTCTAAGATGTTGATATGAAGTAAGGTCTCCTCCGAATGCCATTTGCCTTGGACTGACCTGCCCAGGGAATGCCCCCCCACCCCATCTGGGAGGCGTCCGTAGTCAAAGTGGCCACAGGAGGAGGTGGAACAAAGGGTCGTCCCTGATCCAGATTGGAGGGCACCAGCCACCAGCGAAGGTCCCGTTTGCAGGTTTCCGTGATCCATATGAGGTGACTGAGAGGGAGATCCTGAAAGGACCACTGAGTTGAAAGAAGCCACTGGAGAATTCTCATGTGCAACCTTGCTAGGGGAACTAGAAGAACCGTGGCGGACATAGAACCCAATAGCTGCAGGACCATTCTGGCTGGGGCTTTGGATCTGTGAAGTAAGGCTCGAACTTGAGCCTGTATGGTTTGTATCCTTTCTGTAGGTAGATAGACCCGCATTCGGTTTGAGTCTATCTCCACTCCGATGAATCTTATGCGTTGAGATGGCAGCAACACAGACTTTGGCCAATTGAAGGTGATTCCAAGGGAAGTGCCCAGTGATATTGTGGCTTGTAGGCTCCGCAATAGTAGATGCTTGGAGGTGGCAGTTAGGAGCCAGTCGTCTAGATACGGAAACACCTGCAATCCTAGACTTCTCAGGTGAGCAGTCACGACCGCCAAACATTTGGTGAACACCCTGGGGGCTGTGGTGAGACCAAATGGCAGCGCGCGGAACTGAAAATGACTGTCTCCTAGGCTGAAGCGCAGATGTCTCCTGGACGCTTGTTGTACCATGATGTGGTAATAAGCGTCCTTGAGATCTATGGAGCACATCCAAACACCCTTCTCCAGCAATGGGAGAATGGATTGTAGGGTGACCATTCGGAACTTGGACTTTTTTACTGAATGGTTTAGAATGCTGAGATCCAAAATGGGCCTCAAGTCCCCAGTCTTTTTTGGCACCAAAAAGAATCTTGAGTAAGTCCCTAATCCGATCTGGTCTGCGGGGACCGGTTGGATGACTCCTTTTTGCAGCAGCTTTGAAACTTCTGAGGCTGCAGTTTCCCGTTGACTGGGTGGCGGGTCCGGGATTTTTTTGGACTGAGGGGGAGAGTGTGAAAAGGGGATGGCATAACCTCCGGCGATAATTCGAAGCACCCATCGGTCCTGAGTGATACCTTCCCAGGCCTTTAGGTGCCTCAAAAAACGACCCCCGACTGGCTCCGGAGCTGCACAGTCGGGCAATCCCTCAGGGACTGTGAAAGGCTGAAGAGCCACGAAAGGACTCACGGTCTCCAGTGTTGCGGGGGCCTCTGCCGCCTCTGGGACGGCGTCTTCCAGAAGAATTTCCCCCTCCCCTGCCTCTAGAAGGGGGATCGTCCTGCTGTGAGGGGTAAGACTTCTGAGATCTACGGAACCACATTTTCCCTCCTCTTTTAGCCTTGGGGTAAGGCCGAAAGGGAGTGGAAAATCATGCCCCTACGGCAGTCAAAGTCTTACCTTCTTGCTCGCAGCGGGTCAGTGTGTCCTTTACCTTGGGTCCAAACAAAGAGGACCCATCAAAGGGGGCATCGGCAAAGGAAGACTTAAAGGCCTCCGCAAAATGACACAGGCGGAGCCAGGCTTGCCTCCGTAGAGCAATGCCTGTACCCACCGCTCTACTCGCCCCTTCGGCCGCATAAGAAATGAGCCTCATGGACGAGTTTTATATGGACGACAGTGTAGCCAGCTGAGAGCCTACCGTCTGGGCCAGCTGCTCAGGCAGGTTACCCAAGAGGGTATCTGAAAGTTCTTTAATCAGATCCCTCTGAAATCTGGTAAAGTGCGTGAGACAGTTCAGGGACCTTAAAGTAAAGGCCGCTGAACTTAGGGTGCGCTTACCGTACTGATCCATGCTCCTAGACTCCTTATTAGGAGGATGGACGGACGTCGAAGCCTCTGCTACATCTTGCTGGGTAGCAGATGCCACCACCAAGGCATCTACAGCCACACCTTTCGTCAAAAACTCCTTTTCCGGGGGTGCTGACAGGAACTTATTTGGACGAGCAGGCACCGGTTCCACAGAGTCTGGGTGTTCCCACGCCCTTCGACAGATCAAATCTAAAAGCTCGTCGAAGGGCGGAGACACCCAGGAGGCGGAGGGCTGAGCCCCGAAGGCCTTAAGGAACACTGACTCATCAGCAGAAGGGGGTTTGGATTGCCAGCTGCCTCATTGTTTAAGGGCTTCCAGGATATGTCTGCAAAGGAGACATCATCTGAGGACGACTTAGGGGACCCCTCTGCATCATCAAGATCAGTGTCTGATGTGAGAGACTCATCGGGGGAGTCAACGTGCTTCCTCTTGCACGATGTTTTCCTGGGAGGTTCCTCCGAAGAAGCTTCAGAGGGACCTCCAGGAGGGGGGGAACCCCCAGTGGGGGTAACCTCAGGCCCCGGGGCTCCGCTGTCTAAGGACAGGGGGACTGCCAAAGACCCAGTCTCAGTATGCAGGGAAGGAGCTGGGGAGACCGTGGAGGTAGCCAAAGAAGATTTGGCTAACGCACTCCTCATGGCCCTGAAGGCGGGACCACCAGAATCCTGGGAAAGTCCCACCTCCGTGGCCACAACGGTAGACGGCACCCCCGCAGCCGACGCACTGAGAGGAAGGCTTGGGACCGAAAACATCAGTCCCGAAGCGCCCCCCCCCCCCGGGGCCGACAGAGGAAGTCCGTGTACCGAACTCCGACTCGAGAGCCGGAGTTGGAGTAAGGGTCGGGCCCGACCCGAATACCTCCATCGGCTCCACCAGCACCGACTCCAATGGTGCCGAGGCTGTTGGAGGAGGAACCATAATAACAGGGTGGACCATCGGCTCCGAAGCCGAATGGGCTGGAGCCGAAACTAATTTTTGAAACACCGGAGACTGGAAAAGTCTTAGGAGCACCCTGTCGATGTCCGAATCAGACATCTTGGAGGATCTAGATGACACCGATCGGGTCCAAACCGACTTCTCCATCGGTTCCATAGGACTAGGGGACCGGCTCTGAATGGATTCGATTACTATCGGTTCCGAGGGAGATCCCAAAACAATTTCCCTCGGTGCCGATGAAGACTTCGGCGCCGAAGGGGAAGAGTCTGAGCCGGCAACCCTCATCGGCTCCAAAATCAGTGGAGCCGATGAAGGTGACCCGCCTCTCGATGCCCCAGTCCTCGGCTCCAAAACCAGAGGGGTCGAGACTGGAGGCATCGAGGCAGACCGTTCCGCCCTCGGCTCCGAAGTCCGTGGAGCCGATGGAGAAGCCTGCCTCGTTTTTTTTGCAGTCGGTTCCGACAGACTGGTCGGAGCCGACGCTTTTTTCTTTTTGGTAGGAGAGGAAGAGGAAGATAAGGCCTCCTCAAAGGAGGGTTTAATCAGCCCTTTTAATATTAATTTATTCTTCCTCTCTTGGAGAACTCTCGAAGAAAAAGCGTGACACACGCTACAGGACTCCTGTAGGTGCTTGGCACCTAAACAATATACGCACAAGGAGTGGTTGTCGGTAATCGACATTTTGTAACCACACCTCGCACACTTTTTAAACCCAGAGGGTCTATGTTCCTTAGACATGCTGACTAACAGTTCACTAAGAAACTAGTCAAAGAAGCTGGTCAGTAAAGATTTTACCACAGAGATAAACTGAAAACCAATTCTTTTTTTTTTTTTTTTTTTTTACACAAGACAGTACACTACACAAGATACAATGTCAAGACCAAAAATCACTGAAAAGGAGGGTCAAGACCCTCTAACTTAAGCAGGTACTTGACCTCTTAAAAAAAAACAAAGACGCTAGATAAGAATAGGGGAAGGCCCCTCTAACTTAAACGGGAAACCTTCCCTTAACTCAAAACACAATTTTCTCAACAAAAAATTATCAAAACCACTCGTACAACAACAATATCTGTTAAAACAGCTTTTGGGGTAAATTTAGCAAAATTCCTGACGGGAAACTTTGAAGAAAACAGTACTTAGCTCAGCCAAGTTTGAGACCACGTCCTAGCTTGTAAGCGGCAAACGAGATCTGGGGGATTAGTGGTGGTGCATCCTGGGATAAGAAATAGCTCAGCCAATAAGAGGCTTCGCTCTATAGCATAGCGTGCCAAGTCGGAGCCGAGGGATCGGCTCCGAGCCCATCAGTACTGAATGTAGGCGAGATAGGATCACATAACATCAAATAGTAACATATCTTACATGGATGAAGCTATGTCTCTGCACTCTGCTACGGGTAAAATGAAATAATTAAGACAATTAAGTTTTATGAAGAATTCTTAATGCTATAGATATTAGTTACATAGATGATGCCATTATTCCATACTTGGAAAGGATTTTCTGCTCTATTGCTGGCAAACTATTCAACCGCTTAGAGCAAGAAATCTGGATAAAGCCAAAACCAATGGGAGAACAAATCCCTAAAATTAGGAACAGATTTTAAACACTGCTCTTATAAATTGAGAAAGTTGTTAGAATAACAGATTTTGATTCAGCATGCATTTTCTGAAAGACATGAACTCAAACTCAAAGGTCTGACATTTAATGACTTCAGTCCTTAATGATTTTCCAGAAAACCACAATTATTATGAGGGAAAAGACCAACGATATTAGTCACAAAATCTGGATGTTCTGCAAAATTCTGAATGAATCATGTCAATTGATTAAATTCTCTTTAAACAAAAGTGAAGTTGTCAAAAAAGTTATGCCAAAACAACTTTTGGAGAACCTTAAGAAGTATTTTTTGCAGGGTGACCCCTCCCCCAAACTTATATGTTCCTTCTCTAAAGTGACACAGTAGAGATGAGGAAAAACTCCACAGTCACTGGAAGCTGTTTTGGCACTTTTCCTTTGATTGATAAAGAAAGAGCTGTCAAGTGAATATCTGCTCAGATTCTGAACAGTTGAGAGGTATGGTTTCCCACCATGGAAGTAACAAGCTACTCAACATCAGAATAATAATACAGTGTATAATATAACTCAGAAACTTATTGGCAGCTTGTAATCCAAATGTCTTGGGATGATATGTTTCCTACATGTAGCCCTTATAACCCTACGTGGAATCCATGCAGCACAGTTCTCTTCTTGCTTAGCTTTACAATGTTCATATTAGATATCACCACTAGTATCTCTTATCAGATTAATATGAATGATGATGATATTAAGCTGGATACAACATATGACAAAAGTCTAGAATGAGACAAGAGTGCAAGAAGCTACAAATCTAAATTTGACCATCACCTAGAACGATCTTTAATCTCTCAAGAAGAAGCATACTTTACATGAGGCATTAAGATGTATGACACACTCATTACATCCAGTTGTTCTATTAGACTTATCACCGTGGACAAGTGCCAAATATCCTTATAAATGGGTCTTGGAGTCACTCAAAATGAAGTACATATGATATTTTAAGAAACAATAAAGTGCTAAACCTGTAAATGAAGCTCATATAGAAAAAATGAGTCACTTTCCCTTATTAATATGTCTAGATAAATACACATATTTGGGGGATGTGAAATCCATAGCAATGTTAAAGTTGATCTTCAGGACTTTTGTGACAAAATATGGTCAAATTAGATTACATTTTTTAAAACTATGGGCCAGATTCAGGAAGCCTCCGTGTAAGAGTTATAACTCTTACACGGAGGCTGCAGTTAAACTGTGTGATGTCAGCATGTCATGCATATGCATGAGGTGCATGAGGCATGCTGAATCACACTAGTAACTCTTACACGGTCCGTGTAAGAGAGTAGAAGCGTGTCTGTAGGCTAAGCCCTGCAAGCGGACACGCCCCGGAAGACTAGAATGGCTGAAAGTAAACAGCCACGAGAAAGGCCATGAAAATGTGAAAAAACACACTATACAACACATGCCCCGACTGGCCATTAGTGTATAAAGTGAAGAGATGTCATAAAATTAAATTAAATCCTTTTTTTTTGTTAAACCCGTAAATGTTTGCTACTGTGTGCTGTGCGGGTGTGCTACTAGCGCAATCACAGTCAGCAGTCAGTGGAAAAGGATATAAGAACTAAATATGCAAAGTAAGCCAAGAAATAATAGCTTAGCGGTAGAGTTGCCGGCCTAAGAGTAGGCAGGCAGGGTTCGAGCCCCTACAACAACCTTTTTATTTTTTTTGTAAATAAGCACTAAAAAGCCCCCTGACAGTATTGTACAAATGTAAATGTATTCCCTTTTGTAAAATGGAATGAAATAGAGCATATATTTTGAAGTAACATAATAATAAAAATAGTCAGAAATGTACTGATAGCTAAGCTGCTGTGAGACAGAGTGCCCGCAGCTGAGTAGTGTTTCAAAAGCTGCAAACTGCGTGCCCGTTGCCAAGCTGCAGTTAGACAGACTGAAACTGTGTGCAATTAGCTTAACATGTGTGTCAGTAGCCAATTAGGATTTATCCCAGCGCACACTGTTTGCGCGCCGCTCCCACAAGCTAACTGCCAGTGCGCATGCGTTACCTCCGCGCAAACGAGCGCAGACCAGGCTTAAAGTGCTTAAAAGTGCTTTTGGCATGTTTGATTGACAGGTCCTCAACTCATTCCTGTCAGGAAAATGAAAAATCAGTTGCCAGATTCGAACCCAGGATACCATGCACTAGAGTCAAGGAACTAAACCACCAAGCCATGACAGCAATACCTAGAAATGCAGAAATAGCATATATATGGGATAAAACCCAGAATGGAGCATGAGAAAGCATTTTCAGTGAAGTAGATACAATTCCAAAACGGCCAATCAGAGAAATGCGGAAAAGCGGCATATATAAGCCCCATAGGCGGGAATACACAGCATAACTGATTGTAGAACAGACTTGCAGTCAGCATGAGCGGAGTAGGTGAGGGACGTTGCTTTCGAGCACAGCGTTGGGGCGTTGAGGAGTCCAGATACATGGTCTGGCTCCTTGTCCATAATCACGAGGCCCAACTCATGCAGGGCCAGGTCTCATGGGGAGCATATAGGGCAGAGGCGTGGGACCAGTTGGCTCGTGATCTGACCAGTGCTACTGGCATTCCACGCACTGGTGAGCAGGTCCGTCACCACCATGCGGACCTGAAGAGGCATAAGCAGGACCAATTGAACCGTTGGATCTAGGAGGCCCGGCAAATGCCCAACGCCCCACCACTGAGTAAGTCACATTTTACTCATGTATGTAAGGATTTCAACTAGCTGATACCATGAAGATGTGTAGTCAATATTATTCCCTTTGTATTACAGCTGCAGGTGTCCGCTCTATGAATCGTGAGATGCACGCCCGGAGGCTGGTGCGGCTGCGCCACCATGCAGGTTAGTAACCCCACCCAGTACTTGTAAATAAATATTATTATGTACCATGTATCAGAACAGTGCAGTGTATTGATTAAAAGTAATATAATGTGCAAGCAGGAATTGAAAGTCTGCAGGTATGGCTGCAACAAGTTCATCAGTATGCAAGTGTAACTGGAAATATAATTGATAGAATTAAACAGTGCTGTAATACAGATGTCCCATCATTAATTAAATATACTGTAACCTGCAGTAGTCTCAAGAGTACAGCTTCAGAATCTGAGGTAGTCACATGTGAGATATATCCCTGTTGAAATGCTGAATCATGACAGAAGTGAGGCTGTTGGAAAGTGTTTGAATCACCACAGGTCTAATATGTGAACAAAGCCTAGAAGTACCAACCTGAACTGTGAAGTTGCAGAATGTGTGAGAGTGACAGAAAGGCTCATGTATGAATAAATAAAGTAGTAATAACCCCTGAATATATAAGCCTCAGTGTGTTTCTACAGAACTAAATGCATGTGGGAAGTACAAATTAACATCCCAAACTGATTTCAGTGTGTCTGAATCTGGAATGTCTAGCTCAAAATCTGTATATGGTGATAACAGTAAACAATTTGCAGATAGAATGAATGATTATCTGACAGACTAAACAGCCATAGTTGTCCCCTGTCCTGTCATCAAAGTGTAGCAGGATGATGTATCTGATCAAATTCAAAATAAGTAGGATAGTGATGTATGTGTAACAGGTGTAGCATGACAGTAAAATAAAGATTATTTTGAAACATCAGCCTCAACTTAATTGTGTACCTATTAGAAATGTGAATCAATGTGTAACATATGAATGTGTCATCACTTTCTATCCCCACCCAACCCTATAATTCCATATAACAACATCCACTAAATAATGGTATGTGAACATTTCATTAATCATGGACATTTGTCCGTTTCAGACATATATGCATGTCTGTTCGTGCATGTGCCCTGTTCATACCTGCAAATCTGATGGCCTGTTGCCATTAATCAACCCTGCATGTCGTTTGACTGTGTTTTGCTGTTCAAATAATGCATGTGATATTGATATGCTCCTTGCTCAATGGTGTTCATATCTGGGTGTTTGTTTGATGGGAATACCAATGCATGCTGTTACAACTAATCTGAATGTAATAAAATGCCACCAACCCAAACTAACATAACTACTCACAAACCTAGAACGCTTGGGAAGGCAGGTCCCAGCGGACCCACCTCTCCCACCTCAGCTGGCGACTGCACCTGGCACTAGTGGCCAGGCCGGACCCCCCTCCGGTGGCCCTGTGCCACCTTCGGGTGGAAGCGCTGCAGGGGATGGGGCCCGTCCCCCCTCTGCAAGTGTGGCCGGAGGGCTTCGTCCACTCACCCTCCAAGGTGTCCGGTCGGTGGTGCGAAGGAGATCCAAGACTCTGTTCTTGGGCCCCTCGCTCGGGCCAAGGGGGTCCCCCCCCAAGGGGGGTTGGCGTGGCACTGCTATGG